>NW_017674435.1:96175-96829 GCF_001879085.1 Nicotiana attenuata
CCAAGCTGAAAAGGGAGGCCATTCCAAGCTTGGATATAAAGAGTTGTTGTTGAGCACCTAGCAAAGACTTGGTAAAAATATTAGCCAACTGAGAGGAGGTAGAGATGGAATGGAGCTCAATAAGGCTAGAAGTCAAAGCACTGCGCACAAAATGATAGTCCACCTCGATATGCTTGGTACGCTCATGAAATACTGGATTTCTAGCAATATGCACAGCTGCCTGATTGTCACAAAACACGTCCACAGGGGTGAGAGCAGAAACCCCAAGCTCAGCAAGCAGCCGGAGAATCCAAGTAATCTCAGCAACAAGCAACCTCAAGGTCCTATACTCGGCCTCAGCAAAAGACAAAGCAATAGTAGGTTGTTTCTTAGACTTCCAAGAGACAGGACAGCCACCAAGAAACAAAATAAAACCACTAACTGACCTCCTCGAATCAGCACAACTCGCCCAATCAGAGTCACAATAACCTTTGAGAAATGAAGAACTAGCAGAAAATAATAACCCCAAAATGCTAGTACCAAACAACTATCTCAATACATGTAAAAAAGCATTCAAATGGGGAACTCTAGGGGCAGACATGAATTGGCTTAAATTTTGGAATGTAAATGACAAATCAGGCCTAGTGTGTTGAAGATAATTCAGCATACCCACAA
>NW_017674436.1:0-1559 GCF_001879085.1 Nicotiana attenuata
CAAGTAATAACAGAGCCAAGAGAGAGAGAGAGAGAGAGAGAGAGAGAGAGAGAGAGAGAGTTTTTAGAGTGGAGTTTGTGTTCTGAACTCCAGTAGTTCGTGTCTTGAAAGAGGAGAAATACAGGGTACTTATAGCTTTTTTTGAAAAAGAGTAAAAGAGAAGTAATAAGCTACAAACATTGAAACAATCACAATTCAGAATCAATTATATGAGTGATTGCCTTTAATTAAGGGGTCACTTGCTTAACGGGCAGTGATATGTTCAAAATAAGGAAAGAAATCAATTTGTAAGTAACCTGATAGTTGCCATAAAAGAAGTAGTAAAACAATTGAATAAGTAATCAAGTCTAAGTACAGAAACATATTTATTTGGGAAAGGATTCAGTAAGGCAAAACAAGGAAAGGGAATCAATTAACCTTAGTAGGCGAGTGAAATCAGATTTACACAAAAGAAAAGTTTGAAATCGGTCACAAGATTGAAGACCAATCAAAGACGGAATCTCAGCATATAAATAGAGTACACAAACACTATACAGGCGAGGCCAAACCTATCGGCAAAAGAAATAGCGCACAATAGTAGCACAAACTTCAGCAAATAGCAACATTCGAAACATGATAGTCCAGTAGGTCAAGTCACATTGAATCAGTAGTGAAGAAAACATAGAATATCAAAAGCATGCGAAGGTCTCATATGAGCAAGTAAGGAAACCCCTTTGAAGAAATTAGGGTTTCGATCATAGTCAAGTTTTGAAGATAATAGAAAACCAGAATCATCACACAAAGGAAAAGAGATTCTGAAACAAGGGACTTCAAATCGAGTCAAGTATTTAAACGAACTGTTTCAAACCCAAAGATATAGGGTTTTTCAACAATAGTAGTGTTTAAAAGATGATAAACAAACAAATCAAACAAAACAAGAATTCGTCTAACAAATAGCCAAAAGAAATTAGGGCTTTTATCACACAAACTCAGATAGAAGAACAATACGAGCAAACATAGCAAGACATGTCAAAAGATCAGAGAAGAGATTTGAAATAACTTAACAGGAAAACCCTAATCGGAAAAGATATAGAGTTTTGAAAGAAAAGTTTTAAAGAAACTTCGAGAAAATGCTTAGAAGTTCAAAGCAAGCATAGATCTGAAAGAACCTTAGAGATTAGGGTTTCAGAAGAACCCAAAAGCAACGAGAAAAGCCTTGAGACCTATCGATCTAACCAGGAGAGTCAAAAAATCTGACTCGAATGGGCATAGCTGGCCGGAGAAAAGCCAAAGATGACCGGAGAAGGACCATGAACTAAAATCGAACGAAGGCTGGACCAAAGTTCTTCATAGTCTGGCCTTGAAAGCATAAGGACAAACACAAAGGAGCCATGGGAGGCTGGCACAGGTCTCTGATGACCTTGGAAGGCCATGGGTTAGGGCGGATTAGGGTGGCGCCGGCTAGGGTTTGAGGGTGTTGTAGAGAGGATTTGGGAGAAGAGGGATTTCAGAGGCGGCGTATGGTGAATAATGAGAGGGTTTGGGGGGATCTTTTGGGTTTAATTAGGAAAGGAGGAACG
>NW_017674436.1:2391-43103 GCF_001879085.1 Nicotiana attenuata
TATATATATATATATATATATATATATATATATATATATATATATATATATATATATATATATATATATATCATTTTGAAGATATTTTCATATTGAAAATATATAGGGAAAAATTGGGTGTCAACAGCTGCCTCTCTTTACCCGGGAATGATGAAAGAGTTTTCGGGTAAAGATATGATGGCCAATTTTGACCGAGCGAAATGGTTTTGGAGAGAGGTTAAGGCCGCACCCTGGCTTCTGAGCTGCCTACATGTCCCTGGTTTTACAGGAATCAGGCCATATGTAGTTCAGGATCCGTCGGCAGAGTATGCCGAGGGGTATTTTCCAAGAACGGACGCAATATTTTAGGCTGGTTGAGTGTGAGTGGACGGTTTATGGGAATGGTTAGGTCTGATATGGCTGCGAGAACTGGAGTGGGCTCCTGCCGGGACGGCTGTTGCATGCCGGTTTTACCTGCAAAATAGAAACAATACAAGTGTATATCATGCGTAAATTTAAACAAGATGCAAGTTCCCGCCGAACCATGAATGCTGTCTTTGGACGGTTAGGATGACGTCCTTAGACCATGACGTCCTGGGCCATGAAGTGTGTAATAAAGGATTCGCAGGCTATGTAATGATGCTCTCGGGCTATGAAAATGATGCCTCCGAACCATGATGCCTTTGAATAATGATATGTAAAAGATTGAAAGGGATCCTTAGGCCATGACATGGTGTTCTTGGGCTATGAGGATGGTGCCTCCAAACGATGACGCCTTTGGATAAGTTGGCAATATTTTAGCCCATGAAGATGTGGCGATCTTTCAGCCATGCAGATGCAGTATAAGGTGTTCCTTCAGCCGTGCAGATGTAGTATAAGGCGATCTTTCAGCCCATGAAATGCAGTGGAGGTAGAGCTTAACCTCGGTAGGCAGAATAGTAGCCTTATGCAATGCAGATGCAGATGGAGACATCGTTTAGTCTCGAAAGGCAGAATGGTAGCCTTATGCAATGCAGATGAAGATGGAGAAAACGTTTAGTCTTAGAAGGCAGAATGGTAGCCTTATGCAATGCAGATGCAGATGGAGACATCGTTTAGTCTCGGAAGGCAGAATGGTAGCCTTAGGCAATGCAGATGCAGATGGAGATAACGTTTAGTCTCGGAAGGCAGAATGGTAGCCTTATACAATGCAGATGCAGATGGAGACATCGTTTAGTCTCGGAAGGCAGAATGGTAGCCTTATGCAAGAAATAAGATAGCAAATGACAGTAGAGTTTTCTTAGTTGATAGCAGGTTGCAGCGTGGTGATCACTGGGGGCGTTGCGACATACGGTACATTATGCGTGCATGCTGATAGTAAATATCGGTAAGTGCAATGGTTCGGAGCATCGTGTTCTTGAACAAGATCTGCCTTGTAAGTGTATAGTATGCTTAATGATTTCATAATCATAGTGCCTGCATCCAAAGAAAAATCATGAGTTCTGTAAAGGGGAAAGTTAGTTCGTATCCCCCGCTGGTTTTGCTTGACCTGTGGCTTCGATCTGGTGATACTATATGTACCACTGGGGTAGCGTTGCTAACAAAGCAGTTTCGATAATAAACATGCATGATTTTAAAAGAAATATACAACATAAATGTATAATTAAAATAGCTTTTAGATGAACCGACGATTGTGACGTGGTTCGAGACATTGCGACCTCTCTTGCTATGGAATTTTGAGGGTCCTCAAAATTCTGCCCCAGTTTAATAGGTTAGACATTTTTGAGTGCTGCTCGTGCGGCGATCGGCTGAAATTACTTCGGAATTTTGAGGGTCCTCCTCAAAATTCTGCCTCAATTTCCAATTTCGGGGGAAATAAAATTTTTATTAAATTGTGACCGAACCCATAGGGCTGCCTACGTATCCCCTCTTAAACGGGAATCAGGTCAGGCGTAGTTCAGTAACATTATGTAGGGAAAACATAAAGATTACACATAGTAGCGCTTGACTGCATCTGAATTAATCGACTTTGGCCAAACTTCTCCGTCCATTTCTGCAAGTATGAGGGCTCCTCCTGTCAGAACCCGGTGGACCATGTACGAACCTTGCCAATTATGAGAGAACTTCCCTTTGGCTTCATCTTGATGCAAAAAAATTTTCTTTAACACCAGCTGTCCCGGTGTGAACTGTCTTGGCTTGACCCTTTTGTTGAAGGCTCTAGACATTCTATTCTGATAGAGTTGGCCATGGCAAACTACGTTCATTCTCTTTCCATCTATAAGAGCTAGTTGCTCATAACGACTTTTCACCCATTCTGCGTCATCGAGCTCAGCTTCCTGTATGATCCTTAAGGAAGGAATCTCTACTTCAGCGGGAATGACGGCTTCTGTACCTTAAGCCAGCGTATAAGGGGTTGCCACGATCGTTGTGCGGACTGTGGTGCGATACCCCAATAGAGCAAATGATAACTTCTCGTGCCACTGTTTGTGCATTTCTATCATTTTGCTCAATATCTTCTTGACATTCTTGTTGGCGGCTTCTACAGCTCCATTCATTTGAGGCCTGTAGGCTATGGAATTCTTGTGGCTAATTTTGAAGGTTTCGTACATACCTTTCATTAGGTCACTGTTGAGATTGGAGCCATTATCAGTGATGATCGACTCTGGGATACCGAATCAACAAACAATACGGTCGCGGACGAAGGCTGCCACGACTTTCTTAATTTTTGCTCTGTAAGATGCTGCTTTGACCCACAAACTCATATCTGGCTTGAACTTTCTGAGCTTCTACTTTACCGGCAGACATGTTCGGATTAGTTGGCAGTTTGTGAGCTACAATAGACGTACTTAGACCGGTCATGTCGTCATACGACAAGGCAAATATGTCCTCATATTCCTTTAGAAATTCTGTGTATTCCTTATTTTCTGATAGCGATAAGTGAACGCTGATTCGTGTTTCCTTAACATTTTCTGTATCTCCCAGGTTAACAATTTTTGTCTCGTCTAGGTTGGACTTATGTTTGTTCTCAAAGTTCTCTACTTCTTTGACAATTTCCTCTGGTATGTCATCCTCTTCTGAATCAATGTCCGTTTGTTGCGTTGTCTCATTACATGTCACAGTCATGGGTTCATCAAGATAAGTAATAGTAATGCTGTATAAGTAAAGTAATGAGAGAAAAATAATAATGAGTGTTGATTCATAAGAAAAGTCGAAATGCTTTTGATAAATTTCATATTTGTTTTGAACAATGAAGATCTTATTGTGGGAATTAAAAATGCGAAAAGAAAACCATCTAGTAAATAAAAACAGTGCATGATGCTTGTTTTAGCCTTGCTACCCCGAAGCTCGCCGAGCTCTGGTTGTTATGATAGTCCAATTATTGAGGCGTGCTCCTCTGCTTACGGCCTGTATGGAAGGGCCTTCCTCCCCCTCCTCCTCAAGGATAACACATCAATCCATATCATTGTCTTCTAAAAACAAGTTTTTCCCTGCTGCGAGCGCCTCTTCTTCGTTCGTCCCATAGACGACGTCAGCCTGTTGGAAAGTCTGTTCTAAATGCGGTATTGGCTGCTCCATTGGGCAGTAAGGACCACGCCATGGTGCCGACCAGTTGTTGAACTCTTCCCAAGTGTATTCGTATCCCAAGCCGAAAGTGGTGCCATGCTTCTTGAGTGTTATGGGTTTAGCTATTCCTTGGAGGTTTTTGCCGAGTCCTTTGCCAGGATCGTACCCGCTCCAATTAAATATACTCTCGATCTTGTTATCCCACCACTTGTCTTTGTCGACAACATTGACCCGCTCGATGTGGTGGTAGGTCTCTCCACCTAGCTTTCTTCTCCCTCTGATTGCTGGAATGGTCTGACGACTGTATATGGGGTTGCTACCATCTTTGTGAATGATCACCTCCAGGTGATTCCATTTGAATTTTACTGCCTGGTGCAGGGTCGATGCTACGGCCCCAGCAGCGTGAATCCATGGCCGCCCCAGCAGCAAGTTGTAGTATGCGGGCACATCTATTACTTGAAAATCAACATCGAACCAGGTTGGTCCCATCTACACACACAAGCTAATCTCACCGATGGTGGACCTCTGAGACCCATCAAAAGCTTTTACATTGATCGCTCCTTCTTTTATCTCGTGCAGCCCTTTGCCCAACTTCTTGAGCGTTACCAGAGGACATATGTTAAGGCTGGAACCCCCGTCGACCAGGATCCTGTTGATGAAATAGTCCTGGTACTGCACGGTGATATGCAGGGCTCTATTGTGACCCAACCCTTTAGGTGGCAGCTCGTCCTTATAGAAGGTGATTTTGTGGCTCTCTAATACCTGTCCCACCATATTGGCCATTTCCCCGCCAGTGATGTTGCTTGGTACGTAGGCTTCACTCAGCACCTTCAGCAGAGCATTTTTGTGCGCCTTGGAATTCTGCAGTAGTGAGAGGATGGATATCTGCGCTAGTGTTTTGTTCAGCTAGTCGATGATCGAGTACTCCTTGGCCTGTATTTTTCTCCAAAGTTCATCTGGACCTATCTCAATGATGGATGGCCGGTTGGATGCCTGCTTGCTGGACTCAGCTAGGTACTTATGGGTATAGACTTTCCCCGTTCTTGTCATTCACTGTGCTGCAATAGTCTCTTCGAACCTGGCCTTGCCTTTCCTCATAGCCTCGGCAGTGTAATCCCAGGGTATAGCTTTTGTGTGGAATGATGGCATGACGAACATTGTCACTGGGATTGGTGCGACCACCTTTACTTCGAATGGGACATGTTCTTTGGGTGGAAAAATTGCAACTTCAAGTGGTACTGGTGCTTTTGCTGATGGCGCTGCTTTGAACTCAAGAGGGATAGATGCATCTACCTCAGTGACCTCAGATGGTTGGATCTGGACCATGATGGGGTTGAGGGTAACTGCTGGCTTCTTTGGATCATTGCCTTCCGTGATCAAACCGATGGATTCCTCGGGATCCCAATTCCTCCACTTTAATCATGTAAATATCCCCGCCCATATAGTCCGGCAGAGGGTTGTTGCGGACATTTGGGGCAGGTTCTTTTGCCACAATAACCTTATTATCGATCAAATGGATCTTGTCTTTCAAGGAACGACATTTGTTGATGGTGTGTCCCTTCATGCCGGAGTGGTATGCACTGGATTTGTTTGGGTTAACCCACTTAGAAGGGTTCTCAGGGGTTGAAGCAGGGATGGGGGTGACATAACCGGCGGCTTTGCGTCTCTCATATAGTTGGTCAATGGGTTCAGCAATGGCTGTATATTGTTTGGGAGGCCCGCGGTCAAAATTTGGTCGGGGTCTAGGGAAGTTTTGACGGGTAGGAGGTGACAGATAGTGGGATGGCTGAGTATTGTAAGTTTGGTAGACATGTGCGGGTTGGGAATATCTGGGCGAAGTAGGCTGATATATGAGAGATGGAGATGGTTGATAGGCGGGTGGAGAGGGTGCTTGGTAGTTTGGAGTGGGCTGATATGTGAGTGGAGGTGTCGGGTAGGTTTGGTACTTGATAGGAGATTTGGTTCTTTGTGCAACCATCACGGCTCCTACGTCCCTCCTTTTGGACACACCACCGGACTGCAAGTCCTTATTTGTAGCTTGCATGGCCTCAAAGTTTGTAACCATACCGCTCTTAATGCCTTCTTCAATTCGTTCACCCAGTTTGATAATGTCAGAAAACTTGTGGCTTTCGATCATCATTAGTCGTTCATAATATTGCGGGTCTTGGGCCCGAACAAAGAATTTATTCATCTGTTCCTCTTCTAAGGCAGGTCTGACCTTAGCATCTTCGGACCTCCAACGAGTAGCATACTCGCGACATGTTTCTGTAGGCTTCTTCTTTAGATTTTGAATATAGAACACATCCGCCGCATTCTCTGTGTTATACCTAAACTTGTCCATGAAATCGGACGCCATGCCTACCCAGCTTGACCATTTCTTTGGATCCTGGCTGATGTACCAAGACAGCGCATCTCCTCTTAGGCTCCTCATGAACAACTTCATGTAGATTCTCCCGTCTTTCCCTACCCCAACCAGCTTGTCCCAATACGTCCTCAAATGGACCCTAGGATCACCTGTACCGTCAAATATCTCGAACTTTAGAGGTTTGTACTCCTCGGGCAGTTTGACGTCGGGTTGTATGCAGAGATCTTCATAATTCAACCCTTCAATTCCCTTATTTCCTTCAACGCCCTGGATCCGGCTAGTCAATTTCTTAAGTTCTTCAGCCAGGTTCCTGATGAGCAAATCTTTATCATTAGACTCGGGTATGCCTGAGATGAGTTGTGTGGAGAGTGGCATGGTCTCCACGTAAATGGGGGTGTTATGGTGGGCGTGGAAGTGGTCATTTGTGGAGTTTTGGAGTTCTAGGAGGAGCAACGGGGTGTTGTTTCTGGTATGGCAAGTGTTGCATTGGGTCTTTAGTGGAGCGGGATGATTTTGTTGTTTCGGGATGTTTTGGGGTGGTGTAGGGTTTTGAGTATTGGGAAAGGTGATATTTGGGGTGCTGAGCGAGAATGACAAACTTGCCAGATTCCGAACCTGGTCGAGTTCTTCCTGGAACTTCAACAATTTCTGTTCAAGCTGGGATACATTTTCCTTAGGAACCGGAGTACCATGACCATTAGTGACCTCTACCCGTCCAGTTGAATTCTCCTTTCTGACGCTGTTCAAATCTTCCATTTTGCCTTTGTTCTTGTTTTTGATAGGACTAAGAGGAGGAGTGGGTGGAGGGCCCCTGGATCTCGTGGAATAGGATGATGTTGCCCGAGTGCACGAACTAACCTTTGGGGAGGGGAATAAAACAAAAGTAAAAACAAAAGGTAACCAAGTTAGTGAGGATTATATAAAGTATTGCAATATTTAAACACATAGTGCAGGAATGTAAATCGCGTCCTAATTTGTGAACCTCGTTGCACCCGAGGTAGGCCTAGCGACAAATTGATTTGGAGAACTTGAGATGTTAAATGCCTCATTTTATTGATAAAAAATAGACGAATCCCAAAATCACACTAAATAAGCAAGAAATAAAATCACTAATGGCCATTGGCCTTATTACATTTTATAAAGCGAAAAGATAAACTCCTATCTGTTTGGTCCCAGAAGTACCCTCCTCAAGTTGAATGCTCTCGTTGATCAAATCCTCCAGTTCGTGTAGGTTCACCAGTAAAAATGCCTTCGCTAGGTGTTTCCCTTCGTTTCCCTCAGAGTTTTGGCAGTCGGTGACTCTCTTCCTCACTTTTCCTTCCAAATCTAGCAGACTGTATTCCAGATATTCCAACTTTTCGCTATCTTTGGCGGACCTCTCTTTCCACTCAGTGATTTGGTCATTTGATGGAAGACTCCTCCACCAGTCTAGCAAGAGTGGGGGCGTGCTAATCATACCGAAACTGGGGACCTCGTGCCTCATTTTCTGCAAAACAAAAAGGGTTAGACCCTATCCCCACCAGACTCGACTATTTATCATCAACAATTAGCATGAAGCATTTGATTCTCCAAATAAATGCACAGAATGTGATGATGTCCGTTTGGGTTTAGGTAAACCCAGTGGACTTTGGACAGGGCTATCCTAAAGGATCATTATGTGGACAACATAACTGATCCGGCTAGGTTTGACCATGATGCATGCAGAATTTGAATGGAGTAAGGTTTCTATGGGATTTTAGACTGGTAACCTTTAGCGGACAACTAAAGGGGGAAGGCTCGGAACTGTCGACTCCACCGCTTATCGACTAGTTTTACCACAAATATGCCTTTCAAAATTTAGGGGGTAAGGATATAGGAAGAGCGCAACCACTCATTATAAGCGTTGCTATAGTATTTGTTTTGGCACGAGTGGAGTATGATGTTGAGCATGATTATGCAATAATTAAAAGCATGTTGACATGTATTTGCACATTAAGAAAGCGATAAATATAACAATTTCACAATTTAAAGCAATAAAGGAATGAAAACAAAGGGAGACATGTCAGTTTTGCCTTTTAAAGAAGAAATTAAATGCTAAAAGAGATTTAAACAGGTAATTGCACACATAGAGAGGTACAAATTCACAAGAATAATCTGAGATGGTAAAAGCCTAAAAATCCCCAGCAGAGTCGCCATGCTGTCGCGCCCCTTTTTTCCCTCCTCGCGGCGAATCGGGTTTATGACATTTTTGGGTATGGGACAACTCGTTCCTTTTGGGAACTGGGTTTTGCATTTTTGAAGAGTCGCCACCTAATGATTTATGGTGCATTAGAACACCTACAAGGTTCAACTACAACTACATTTTTTTGATAACCAGAGATAGGGTAAGGGCTTGAAATTATCCCAAGGGGAAGGTGTTAGGCACCCCTCAGGATCCACTAGTGTGGTTCCCGCCCAGATAATTCTTTGTGAATTTGGTGCAATTAACACGTAAGCAGATAAGGCTCAAATAAGAGGGGGTTTTAATACACAAATGCTTGGAAGTAAACAAAGTGTGAAAAAGCAATTATTAAAAGGCGGATTTTGAAAAGAAGTCATAATTTTTTAAAGACAAAGAAAATAAAGGGCCAGGGGGTCCTAGGTTTATTCACAATATGGATCACATCAATGCAATACCGGTAATCACTCCTCAAAAGATGGGCTACACGTGGTATTAGCGCACCGGTCATCATATCCATATCTACCCTTCCCACCCCGTTAAGGTATTAAAGTGCGGATTGGTCTCGACCACTGTTGCATGCTATTACCCATCCCATTCCTATCTGTCCGGGAGACACTTAGGACTACTAATCCTAAACGGGATGGATATTAGGCTGACTTGGAGTTTCAAAGGTGAAAAATCTAGGGCGACATACAAAACATGTAGGACAACACAATAATAGGAGAAGCACATAAACAATGAAGGCTCACATATACCCCCTTAAACAAGGCAATCAATAGCATGACTCAAACAACAAGCAGGGTATGGAAATATTTAGGCATATAGGGAGTTTAAGTTGTTGAAGCAGACCAATTTATTATATAACTCAGATAAGAAGTCCGAATCAGGCCTGCCTGCTTGTTATAGCGGTTATTAACAGAAACGGGTTCAGTTTTATTTATTGTTATTACCTAAGGTTTGCCTAAGTGTAGAATCCTATGAGTATGGTATCTATTATGAGTTCTGAATGTGGCAAAGCAGTAACAAACAAAAAAATGAGCGGTTTGAAATCCTATAGGCATGCTTGCAGGACTGAGTTAAATAGGGGATTAAATTATTTAAAACTGGATCAGAATAGACTGATTTAAAATTAGACTAGTTTCAGATTCTACAAATGATGGTATCCATTATTGCTGGTTTTAACTCCTATAGACATGATATCTAGTGTTGCTGATTTTAATTCCTATAGGCATGATTTCTATACGTTATGCTGATTTTAAGACATTACAAACATGGTACTAATTTATAGCCATTTAGATCCTAAAGCATGATGTCTAAGTGGTAACAAGCGTGCAGAACTTAAAATGAAGTCCTATAGGCAGGTTATCTAGGTGTGAAGTTGAACATGCAGAATTTCAAATGAACCCCTATAAGCATGGTGTCTAAAGTGCAAAATTGAACACGCAGGATGTAAAACAGTCCTATAGGCATGCTTTCTAAGTGCATAATTCAATCATCTAAAACACAAATCCTATAGGCATGTTTTCTACCCTTGAGCATGCATAATTATCTATCCACTTTTCACTAGCCAACCCCAAATGTTCGTTACAAATTATTACAGACCAGTTGCTGAATTACATCAAGAAAAATACATAAAAAATGGGAAAAGTACAACCATAGGAAGCCTGATTCTGACTTCCTCTCTGAGTTATGGAACAAAACGCCTCAAATACCACTTGTTTCAAAGCCTTACTCAGACCTGGGTCTGTCAGAGTTCCCCAAGGGTCTCATGGGACCCCGGGCAGTGCTTACACCCAGGTTCAATAGAACCAGATAGAGATTAGTGCAGTGTGTAAAGGCCAGCCCTTATGTGTCCATGTTTAGAGAGAGCTCATGGGTCCCAAGGCAAGGCTCACACAAGAGGGGCAGAACTTAAGTCTAAGAAGATAGTAGAAGTGCAGGAATAGAGTTTTAAAACTGAAGGGATAAAGGAGAGGGGTAAAGGGTGATAGGGAAACAGTAATTAGTAAAAATCAGAGTTGATAACTTCATACAAAGGGGGTCTGGGGTTGGGAATTCATTGCAAAGAGCCTATGTACTTAGGCAAGGGTCAGCCTTGGGCATGCACATCAATAGAGGATGCTGGCATGCCTATAAGCCAACCAGAACACACAACAACTAGAGAAAACAGGGAGGTTGTAATCCCAGGGGGGATCAAGTTTGGGTCATGGACAACAATGTTCAATGCTGTCATGGCCCAAACTAACCACAGATACCAAACACATTGGGGATGGGGATTTAAAGTCCACAAGCCATGATAAGTGATTAACAGAAGCATTTATTCACAACAGAAAAGGCAGAATACATCCTGCTTAATAATGGAATTTAGTTAAATACAAACAGGAGACAAACAACAATGAAAGAAACAATAAAGAAACATATTGTTGTTGATGCTGAAAATTAGTTAGAACATACCGGTCAGAGAAGCAAATGTGCAGTAAAGAAAAGTAAACAAGACTCCAAAGTCTAGCCTTCGCTTTCAGCTGGCTAAACAGACAGTAGCACAAGTAGCAGTAAAGCAAGAGAGAGTTTTTTTTTGAGTGTAAGTGTGTGTTCTGAACTTAAAATTGTTCGTGTCTTGAAATAGGAGAAGTACCAGGTATTTATAGCTTTTTTGAAAATAAGTAAAAGAGAAGTAATAAGCTACAAACATGGAAACAACCACAATTCAGAATCAAATATACAAGTGATTGCCTTTAATTAAGGGATCACTTGCTTAACGGGCAGTGACAGGTTCAAAATAAGGAAAGAAATCAATTTGTAAGCAAGCTGATAGTTGAAATAAAAGAAGTATTGAAACAATTGAATAAGTAAGCAAGTCTAAGTACAGAAACATATTTATTTTGGGAAAGGATTCAGTAAGTCCAAATAGGGAAAGGAATTAATTAACCTTAGCAGACGAGTGAAATCAGAAATCAGTCACAAGGTTGAAGATCAATCAAAGAGGGAATCTCAACATATAAATAGAGTACACAAACACTACACATGTGAGGCCAAACCAATCGGGAAAAGAAATAGCACGCAATAGTTTCAGTAGATAGCAACATTCGAAACATGACAGTCTAGTAGGTCAAGTCACATTGAATCAGTAGTGAAGAAAACATAGAATATCAAAAACATGCGAAGGTCTCACAGCAGCACGTAAGGGAATCCCTTTGAAAAATTAGGGTTTCAAATCATAGTCAAGTTTTTGAAGATAATAGCAAATAAATCGGACAAATATCAGCAAACAATTTCAGAAACTCAGAAGAAATTAGGGTTTTCAACAATAGTAATGATCAAAAGATGATAAACAAACAAATCAAACAAAACTTAACTACACAGGCATTCGTCTAACAGACAGTCGAAGGAAATTAGGGCTTTTATCATGCAAACCTAGATAAAAGAACAATACGAGCAAACATAGCAAGACATGTTGAAAAATCAGAGAAGATATTTGAAATAACTTAACAGGAAAACCCTGATCGGAGAAGATATAGAGTTTTGAAAGCAAAGTTTTAAAGAAACATCAAGAAAATGCGTAGAAGTTCAAAGCAAGCATAGGTCTGAGGTAGATCTAAAAGAAATCGAAAGAACCTTAGAGATTAGGGTTTAAAAAGAACCCAAAAGCATCGAGAAAAACCTTGAAAACTATCGATCTAACCAGGAAAGTCAAAGATCTGACTCGAATGGTCATAGCTGGCCGGAGAAAAGTCAAAGATAGCCGGAGAAGGGCCATGAACTAAAATCGAATGAAGGCTAGGCCATAGTTCTTCATAGTTTGGCCTTGAAACCATAAGGACAAACAAAAAGGAGCCATGGAAGGCTGGCAGAAATCTTCGATGATTTTAGAAGGCCATGGGTTAGGGCGGATTAGGGTGGCGGCGGCTAAGGTTTGAGGTGGTTTTGTATAGAGAACTGAGAGAGAAGGGGATTCAGGGGCGGCGGTATGTGAGAAATGAATTAGGGTGAAGGGGTCGTTTGGGTTAAAAAAGGAAGGGGACAATTGGAGCCGTTGATCTAATCGATCAACGGCTAGGATTAAGTGGGGCTCCGGGTACGGGTTATGGTGATGGGTTTGGGTCGGGGTTTAATAGGAATTGGGCTAGGGTAATTGGGTCTAATTTGGGGTTAAATTGGGAGTCAATTTGGGCTAAAATCGAAATAAAATGGGACTGACATTTAAATAGCCAATTTTCCTATTTGATTTATAAAAATAATAAAATAGTTTCTGGAAATAAATTAATGGTACTAAAATGAGTTATAATACATAATTAATTATTTAAAAATACCAGACCTAATTTTGTGAACATAAATGCAATTAAATCTTAAAAGAGGCTAATATTGCAATTATAGGCAATTTAGCTTTAAAAATACTAAATAAATTTGTAAAAATATGCAAAAAATTTCCTTGGATATATTATAGCATATATATAAAAGTGCAATAAGTGAATCACCAAAAAAGACAATTTTGGAAACAATTACTAAATTTTATGGATAAAATACGAGAATGAATAGATTTAAAAATCTTTTAAAATTAAGGAAAAGTAATGAAGCACTTGCATATATGCATATATATATCATTTTGAAGAAATTTTAATATTGAAAATATATAGGGAAAAATTGGGTGTCAACAGTCATCACTCCATAGTTGATGCAAACATAACTTGATGCCAAGTTAGGGTCACGACTCCCTAGTTGATGTAATCATAGCGACCCCAATCCCTAGTTAATGCCAACATAGGGTCACCACTCCCTAGTTGATTTAAAAATAGGGTCTCCACTCCCTTGTTGACGCTAACATAACTTGATGCCAAGATACTGTCGTCACTCCCTAGTTGATGCCAACATAACTTAATGAAAACATAAGGTCACCACTCCCTAGTTGATGCCAACATAACTTAATGCAAACCTAAGGTCACCACTCCCTAGTTGAAGCCAACATAACTTGATGCAACCATAGGGTCACGACTCCCTAATTGATTTAAAAATAGGGTACCCAATCCCAAGTTGATTCCACTCCGTGGTTGATGCCAAAATAAGGTCTCAACTCCCTTGTTGATGCCAATATAACTTGATGCCAGCATAAGGTCATCACTCCACAGTTTATGCAAACATAACATGATGCCAAGTTAGGGTCACGACTCCCTAGTTGATGCAACCATAATGTCCCCAATCCCTAGGTGATACCAACATAGGGTTACGACTCCCTAATTGATTTAAAAATAGGGTCTCCACTCCCTAGTTGATGCCAACATAACTTGATTCCAACTTAGGGTCTCCACTCCCTAGTTGATGCCAACATAAGTTGATGCCAACATTCGATCACCACTCCCTAGTTGATGCCAACATATGTTGATGCCAACATAACTTGATGCAACCATAGGGTCGCGACTCCCTAATTGATTTAAAAATAGGGTCCCCAATCCCTAGTTGATTCCAACACAGGGTCCCCACTCCCTAGTTGATGCCAACATTACTTGATGGCGCCATAGGGTCCCCACTCCATGGTTGATGCCAAAATAAGGTCTCAACTCCCTAGTTGATGCCAATATAACTTGATGCCAGCATAGGGTCATCACTCCATAGTTGATGCAAACATAACTTGATGCCAAGTTAGGGTCACAACTCCCTAGTTGATGTAACCATAACGTCCCCAATCTCTAGTTGATGCAAACACAGGGTCACCACTCCCTAGTTGATTTAAAAATAGGGTCTTCACTCCCTAGTTGATGCCAACATTACTTGATGGCACCATAGGGTCCCCACTCCATGGTTGATGCCAAAATAAGGTCTCAGCTCCCTAGTTGATGCCAATATAACTTGATGCCAGCATGGGGTCATCACTCCATAGTTGATGCAAACATAACTTGATGCCAAGTTAGGGTCACGACTCCCTAGTTGCTGTAACCATAACGTCCCCAATCTCTAGTTGATGCAAACATAGGGTCACCACTCCCTAGTTGATGTAAAAATAGGATCTTCACTCCCTAGTTGATGCCAACATAACTTGATGCCAACATAGGGTCTCCACTCCCTAGTTGATGCTAAGATAACGTGATGCCAACATACTGTCACCACTCCCTAGTTGATGCCAACATAACTTGATGCAACCATAGGGTCACGACTCCATAATTGATTTAAAAATAGGGTCCCCAATCCCAAGTTGATTCCACTCCGTGGTTGATGCCAAAATAAGGTCTCAACTCCCTAGTTGATGCCAATATAACTTGATGCCAGCATAAGGTCATCACTCCACAGTTTATGCAAACATAACATGATGCCAAGTTAGGGTCATGATTCCCTAGTTGATGCAACCATAATGTCCCCAATCCCTAGGTGATGCCAATATAGGGTCACGACTCCCTAATTGATTTAAAAATAGGGTCTCCACTCCCTAGTTGATTCCAACATAATTTGATTCCAATTTAGGGTCTCCACACCCTAGTTGATGCCAACATAACTTGATGCCAACATACGATCACCACTCCCTAGTTGATGCCAACATATGTTGATGCCAACATAACTTGATGCAACCATAGGGTCAGGACTCCCTAATTGATATAAAAATAGGGTCTCCAATCCCTAGTTGATTCCAACACAGGGTCCCCACTCCCTAGTTGATGCCAACATTACTTGATGGCGCCATAGGGTCCCCACTCCATGGTTGATGCCAAAATAAGGTCTCAACTCCCTAGTTGATGCCAATATAACTTGATGCCAGCATAGGGTCATCACTCCATAGTTGATGCAAACATTACTTGATGCCAAGTTAGGGTCACAACTCCCTAGTTGATGTAACCATAACGTCCCCAATCTCTAGTTGATGCAAACACAGGGTCACCACTCCCTAGTTGATTTAAAAATAGGGTCTTCACTCCCTAGTTGATGCCAACATTACTTGATGGCGCCATAGGGTCCCCACTCCATGGTTGATGCCAAAATAAGGTCTCAGCTCCCTAGTTGATGCCAATATAACTTGATGCCAGCATAGGGTCATCACTCCATAGTTGATGCAAACATAACTTGATGCCAAGTTAGGGTCACGACTCCCTAGTTGCTGTAACCATAACGTCCCCAATCTCTAGTTGATGCAAACATAGGGTCACCACTCCCTAGTTGATGTAAAAATAGGATCTTCACTCCCTAGTTGATGCCAACATAACTTGATGCCAACATAGGGTCTCCACTCCCTAGTTGATGCTAACATAACGTGATGCCAACATACTGTCACCACTCCCTAGTTGATGCCAACATAACTTGATGCAACCATAGGGTCATGACTCCCTAATTGATTTAAAAATAGGGTCCCCAATCCTTAGTTGATTTCATTCCATGGTTGATGCCAAAATAAGGTCTCAACTCCCTAGTTGATGCTAATATAACTTGACGCTAGCATAAGGCCATCACTCCATAGTTGATGCAAACATAACTTGATGCCATGTTAGGGTCACGACTCCCTAGTTGATGCAACCATAACATCCCCAATCCCTAGTTGATGCCAACATAGGGTCACGACTCCCTGAATGGGAGCTGAAGGTATATTGAATGTTAGATGCTCGTATCGAGGACCATAAGAATCACGACTTCCTGAAGTATCATGGGTGACCTATAGATTTAACTAAACTGGCATGATAGGATGGCCTCTACTGTCATGCCCCAAACCTGGGGAGGCATGGCTAGCACCCGGTGCCGCACTGGCCCGAGCGAACCACTCTGTAACTTATTTGCTTTGTTTGTAAATACCATGGGCGAATGTCACGACCCAACTTTCCCTCCGTTTGGGTATCGTGATGGCACCTAGTCTTAGGGACTAGGTAAGCCTAACTCATACTGAAATACCATAATAATAAATGAAATTTAGCACTCTTGAAGCACAAATCTCTACAAAATATGAAATTCCCAAAACCTTCGAATATAAAATTTTCAAATACATAACCTTCTAATATAAGTCACCATGTGACACCTCATCTCATAATCATACAATACGGTTCTCAATACCTGGACCCTAACACTTGGCATCCTGTGCCCTCATCACATCTCTTAATCATACTAACAACTCATGTGCCAAATAGAGCCATTCACATATGGAAGGCAAATAAACAAGAGTGTGCATCTATACTCAGCATTATCAAGAAGCCTCCTATCCAACTAGGGTGTTTAGTCACGTGTATACTTGTGCAAGTGTCCTAGCATGGTTCATGCCACCTAATAAGCATAAGGAGAAAAACGGACAATACATAGAATATTTACACAGGGATAGGATCAATGGAAATCACAGCTCAGAACACAATGATAATAACAAGGAATCTCCCAAGATACCGTCCCATAGTCCTAAACGTAAATTTGCAGAGGATCTCCCCGCGATATCATCCCGTAGTCCAAATCGTAAACATGCAGGGGGGGTCTCCCGGAATAATGTTTCGTATTCCGAATGTAAATATGCAGAACAAGGGGATATCCCGGGATACCGTCTCGTAGTCCCAAACATAAATGTGCTGTGGGATCTCCCGGAATACCGTTCCGTAGTCCCAAAGTAAATATGTAGCGCAACCAAAAGAGATGATAAATATACCACGACAGAAAACTCGTGCATCACCACAACACGTACAACAGTAACAATGACCACCATACAAGGTACGAAGAGTAAATCAATTCAAGAACCGTAAATCACAAAGAAACGGTAGAACCAGTTCACAAGGAATAACCACAAAACAGAATGCTAGGCATAGAGAGAACAGTCCAACAAAGGGAAAACTAACATGTAACAACGGTCCCACTGTATACACGTCAATAACAAGGAAGTCAACACGAGTCCAGTTGTCCCAAATAAAGTCAAATCAACTAATATATAGGTTATCTAAACTCCCTTTTAAGGTTTGACAATTACGAGGGTATCCAACAATTCAATTAAGGAAGGATGATCTTAGCATCACTTAAGACTAAACAATTTCAGGAGGGATAATAATAAATCTCAATAACACCGGCAGTTATGAAAAGATTGCATGACAATAGGAGAGGCGAAATTCTTCGGTTAAATCAAATAGGATGTCAATTAGGCAATAAGAGTGAATCATGAAGCAATTGATTTGCACTAAGCATGTAGAGGTGAAAGTAGTAAACAGGAAACTCAGTCATATCAAGAACAACTTTATACTTAGCTAGCGTTTGACCATAGATCCCAAATTTATTTTGAAAAATCTGATTTGGGTGAAGTTTGGTTTGAAGATGAAAATGTGTTTGGACATACGTTTTCAAAATATATTTTCAGACTTTATTTTGGAAAAACATGTATATAATTCCCAAGTTTTGGGATTTTGGACCAAATCAGCTGAATAGCTGATTTTGGGATTTGAGATTTGAGATTTGGGATTTGCCAAAATATGGGCAAAATTTATAGCCAAACATGAGTTTTGAAAATAAATCCCAAATTTATTTTGGCAAAATTTATGGCCAAACGGGGCCTTAGTGAATATAAGGACCTAAGAACCCTAAAGGCCGATTTCCCACAAATAATTCCTAGTACGCACTCGTCACCTCGCCTACACGAACTATGATCAACATAGAAGACTCAAGTCATAAGGGGAAGTCCCCACACAAGGTTAGGCAAGATACTTACCTCAAAGGCGACAGACCGATACCCTAAAATGCACTTCTAAGGTGAAAAGCTCTCTGGACGGCTGAATTCTAACCAAATTAACTTCAAAGCACAAATAAAACACATAAGAAACTATTCGGATCATGATATCCAAATTTTTAACAAAATCCAAAAATCGGTCAAAAAGTCGACCCCCGGGCCCGCGCTCGGAACCCGAAAACTTTTACAAAATGGAATACCATTCCGCTGCGAATTGATCCATACAAACTCTATCAAATTCTGATACGATTTGGTCCCTCAAATTGTGATGACCCAAAAGGGTTATCTTTTGTTTTGGAATCTGATTCCGCGTTCCAATGCCTTGAAAACCTCATTTTATCTCTCCTCGATTTTCATGCGCAGGATGGGCGCGTAACCGGATAGCCCTCATGTGAAAGAACTTAAGAAAAGATGATTTTTGGCTTAAAAAGATGATTTTAGTTGACTTCGGTCAATATTTTGGGTAAACGGGCCCGGACCCTATTCTGACGGACCCGGACCGGTGTTCCGACGGACCCAGAGGGTCCGTAGTAAAATATGGGACTTGGGCGTATGCCCGAAATTAAATTCCGACGTCCCTAGCCCGAGAAATGAATTTTTGAAGAAAATTGATAGGACTGACAATGCAATAATTTAAATTATTTGATCTTGTAGGTACCGGGCCCGTATTTTGGTTCAGGAGCTGGGTACAGGTCAATTCGCCTTTGTGATCTATAGGCTGGGATGGGACCTTCGCATTTGCGAAGCTCATTGTAGCAATTGCGACCGGAACAGAGGCCGTATTTGCAAACACTTGTTTGCATTTGCGACGCAAGTAGGCTAGGCCAGCCTTTGCATTTGCGAAGTAATGTCCAGATTTGCGAATTCGCATTTGCGAACCTGTGATCGCAAATGCGATACCTGCAACTGTTCAAAACGAGTTTTGGACGGGATTTTTGATTCATTTATCAAATTTTCAAACCCTAAACTTAAAGAGGCGACTTTCCAAAGACCATTTCTTCCCCAAATCATAGGTAAATGATTCTTAATTTATTTCTTTCAATCTATTTCATCTTCTTACAATATTTCATCACAAAATCTAGGGTTTTTCATGGTGGAATTGGGTGTTTTTGGGTAGAGTTTAGGAATTTCAAAATTTTTGGATTTAGACATCAAATTGAGGTCAAATTCGGAAACCAATTGTATATCTAGGCTCAGCGGTAACGGATTTGTATATGAACTTCGAGATTTGACCTAGCAGGCCCGGGGTCGATTTTCTTCTTTTTGGGGAAATTGTTGCAAAATCTATAGTTATACAATGGAATTAGTTTCTTTAGCATTAATTGATGTTAATAAGTTAATTATGAATATATACGAGTAGATTGGAAGTGGAAACTACGGGAAAAGCGGTATTTGAGGCTTGAGTTTGGTCGTAGAATCGAGGTAAGTGTTGTGGCTAACCTTAGCTTGAGGGATTAGGTATTGTTTCCTTATTTGCTATATGTTTAGTTGTTATGTATGACATATAGGTGCGGTGACGAGTATCTATACGTTGTTGTCGGGTCATAGCATGCAAGTGAATCTTATACTTGTGACCGTTGCGTTCTTTATACGTACTGTTCCTCCTTAAACTGGATATTAGTCATGTTAAACAAGTCTTATTCTGTTTTTCCTGGTTTTGGATATTGGTTGAGTATTGGCTCAAGTTGAGATTTATGTTGTGAAGTTGAATGATGAAACGAGGTTGTTTAATTATGATTCCCTTGCCGGGTTGTTATTGTTTCTGTTGTTTCTTGTGGTGAGGAAGAGTGATAAAGCACGAATAGTGATGTCGTGCACGTTTCTATTACTTATATGGTGAAGAAGAGTGTTAAAGCACGAAGGGTGATGTCGTGCACATTTCTATTTTTCATATGGTGAGGTTGAGTCGTAAAGCACGAAGGATGATGCCGTGCACGTTTCCATTATTGACATCGTGGTGAGGTTCAAAGTATAAGCACGAAGGGTGATGCCGTGCATTTTCCATTTGTTGTGTTTGCTTGTTATTACTGGTTCAAAGTGTATTAGCTGTTTAAATTCCTCTACTGCTGTAATTCTTTATTTTGGTACCCCCATAGTATGTTGCCCATTCCCGTTAATTTCTGCTTAGTTTTTATTAATTGTTATTCTATTAGCATATTGTTTAACTGCAGGCATTTATGTTATTTGTCGTGTCCTAGCCTCGTCGCTTCTTCGCCGAGGTTAGGCTCGGCACTTACCAGTACATGGGGTCGGTTGTACTGATACTGCACTCTGCACTTTCTGTGCAGATCCCGGTGCTGGACCATATTGATTAGAGTTTGGGTTGCTGCCTTCAATCCACAGGAGATACAAGGTAGATCTGTCGCCGTTCGCAGACCCTGGAGTCCCCTTCCCTCTATCTTAGATCCTATTTTCTTTCATTCTGAATAATAGATATATTTTCTTTAAACTAGTATTTGTAGAAATTCTTAGACGTTCGTGGATTGTGACACCAGATCTTTGGGGGCAGTCGTTATTATTGCGTTAAACTGTTATAAAATTTCTTGACTTCATATCTGTTTGTTTTAATTAATTTTAATTACTGTTTTGGTTAATGATTAATATGTTAGAACTGTATCTGTTGCCTTGCCTAGCATTATCAGAGTTAGGCGCCATCACGATCCCGATGGCGGAAAATTCGGGTCCTGACATGTTGGTATCCAAGCATTAGGTTGCCTAGGTCTCACAATTCACGAACAAGCTAGGTAGAGTCTGAGGGATCGGTACGAAGACGTCTGCGCTTATTCCTTAGAGGCTAGAGAGTTTAGGAACAACTTCACATCTATTCTTCTCTGTCGTGTGGTTTGATTTCTAAATACTAATTGAACTTCTACTCTGTTCCTTCACAGATGGCGAGAACACGTACCGCTTCATCAGCTGATCAGCAGCCAAGCCCCTAGTGGCAGCTCCTATGTGGGGCAGAGGTTGGCTGAGGCCATGCTAGAGGACGAGGCAGGGGCATGGCTCAGCCAAGAGCTCGAGCAGTAGCACCAGCGGTGGAGCCTCAGGTAGAGTATGATGATGAGGTTCCTGCCCAAACCATTCCAGCAGGGCCTGCTTAGGTTCCGGAGGGATTCATCGCTACCTTGGTACTTCAGGACACTTTGGTCCGTCCGGTGGGCCATATGGAGAGTGTTACTCAGGCCGACATACTTTCTGTAGCACCGGCCGTCTCTCGCGTTGGGGGAGGAGCACAGACTCCCGCTACTCACACTTTGGAGCAGATAGCTCCCCAGTTTCAGACTCCAGCAGCTCAGCCAGTTGGGGGAGTTCCGCCGGGTATTGTAGCACATACCGATGATGGATCAGCTATGTCTTCTGATGCCTTATGGAGATTGGACAGGTTCACCAAGATTTTCACTACTACCTATGGCAGTACATCATCAGATAATCCCCAAGACTATTTGGACAGTTGTCACGAGGTTCTATGGAACATGGGGATAGTGGAGACCAATGGGGTCGACTTTGCGGCATTTCGTCTATTAGGTTCCGCCAAGAAATGGTGGAGGGATTTTTGTTTGGACAGGAAGCTGGGTCACCTGCTTTGACTTGGGACCAGTTCTCCCAGCTATTTATCGAGAAGTTCCTTCCAATCACTCAGAGAGAGGAATGCTGCAGGCTGTTCGAGCATCTTCAGCAGGGTTCTATGACTGCCACTCAGTACGAGACTAGGTTTATTGAAGGACTCGCTCAGCCTATCAGATTGCAGATGGCTAAGGAGACTGTGAGTGAGATTTCTTTTCAAGATGTAGCCAATGAGGCTAGGCAAGTTGAGATGGTTTTAGCTCAGGGGAGTAGTCAGGTGTCTGACAAGAGGCCTCGTCATTCTGGTAGGTTCATTGGTGCCTCGTCTGGAGGCAGGGTTTTTTTTGGTAGAGGCCATCCTCCCAGGCCGTTTCATTCAGCACTTCAGGCTTCTCACGGTGCTCCAGGTGGTCGTTGCCCTCATATGTAGTATTTTGATAAGCTATCCTACAGTGCGCCACCAGCTCCTACAATCCACCTTTGCTCCCGAGTTTTCAAGGTGGTTACTCAAGCCGTCAGGGTCAATTTTTTGGTCAGCAGCCGAAGTCTTGTTATACTTGTGGTGATCTGAGGCATATTGCTAGACTTCGCCCTCGAGCATCGAGCAGTTCTTGTCATCAGGGTTTTCGTGCCACAGTTCCAGCACCGAGTGTTCCACCGCCCGCTCAACCAGCTAGAGGTAGGGGTCAAGCAGTTAGAGGTGGAGGTCGAGGTGTTAGAAGTGGATGGCAGGCCGCTAGAGGTAGAGGCCAGCCAGTAGGAGGCCATCCCATGGATGTAGTTCAAAGTGGTGGGGCCCAACCCCGATGTTATGGTATTCCAGTTAGGCCTGAGGTTGAGTCCTACGATGCAGTTTCACAGGTACGGTTTCATTTTGTAGTAGAGATGCTTTAGTGTTATTTCATCCAGGGTTTACATACTCCTATGTGTCATCTTATTTTGCCCCATACTTGGTTGTGCCTCGTGATTCCTTGAGCTCTCCCGTATATGTGTCCATATTAGTATGGGATTCTATCGTTGTAGAGCGTGTCTATTGTTCGTTCGTGGTTGTTATTGGGGTCTTAAGACTAGTGTAGATCTCCTACTTCTCGATATGGTTGACTTCGATGTTATTTTGAGGGTGGATTAGTTGTCACCTTATCAAGTTATATTGGACTGTCATGCCAAGACAGTGACCTTAGCCTTGTCGGGGTTGCCTCGATTGGAGTGGAGATGGACTCTTGGTCATTCTGTCAGCAGGGTTATTTCTTATATGAAGGCTCGGTGTATGGTCGAGAATTGGTTTTTAGCTTATTTGGCTTATGTTCGTGATTTTAAAGCTGAGCTTCCTTCTATGGAATTCGTGCCAATTGTTCGGGTGTTTCTAAAGGTATTTCGTGCAGACCTTCAAGGGATGCCACCCGACAGGGATATTGACTTTTGCATTGCTTTGGCTCTGGGCACTCCCCCCATGTCTATTCAGCCGTACCGCATGGCCCCGCCAGAGTTGAAAGAATTGAAGGAACAGTTGCAAGATTTTCTTGATAAGGGCTTTATTGTACCTAGTGTCTCGCCCTGGGGTGCGCCGGTGTTATTTGTTAAGAAGAAGGATGGGTCGATGAGGATGTGCATAGATTATCGGCAGTTGAACAAAGTCACCATCAAGAACAAGTATCCATTGCCGAGGATTGATGATTTATTTGATCAGCTTCAGGGTTCCACGGTGTTTCCAATGATTGATTTGAGGTCTGGCTACCATCAGTTAAGGATTAGGGAATCCGATGTCCCTAAGAAAGCTTTTCTTACTTGGTACAGGCATTATGAGTTTCTAGGGATCTCATTTGGGTTGACAAATGCCCCAGCAACATTTATGGATTTGATGAACCGGTTGTTCAAGCCCTATCTGGATTCCTTTGTGATTGTTTTCATTGATGATATCTTGATCTACTTCCGCAACTGAGAGGAGCATAAGCAGCATCTTTGAGTCGTTCTTCAGACTCTAAGAGACATCCAGTTATATGCTAAGTTTTAGAAGTGTAAGTTTTGGTTGAGTTCAGTTGCTTTCTTGGGTCACGTTGTATAAGTAGAGGGTATTGACGTGGATCCTAAGAAGATTGAGGCAATCAAGGACTGGCCTAGACCCGCATCAGCTACAGAGATCCGGAGTTTCTTGGGCCTGGCGGGTTATTATCGTCGGTTTGTGGAGGGGTTTTCATCTATAGCATCCCTGATGACCAGGTTGACCATGAAGGGTGCCCCGTTGAGGTGCTCGGATGAGTGTGAGGAACTTTCAGAAGCTCAAGACAGCTTTGACTTCGGCTCCAGTATTGTGACGCATTTCATATAGGACTTGGTGAGGTGTTGATGCACAATGGCAATGTTATTGCATATGCTTTGCGGTAGTTGAAGATACATGAGAAGAACTATTCGGTTTATGATTTAGAGCTAGAAGCCATTGTCCATGCATTGAAGATTTTGAGGCATTATTTATATGGCGTATCGTGTGAGATGTTCACAGATCTCAAGAGTTTGCAATACTTGTTCAAGCAGAAGGAGCTAAATTTGAGGCAGGGGAGGTGGTTGGAGCAATTGAAAGACTATGATATCACCATCTTGTATCATCTCGGGAAGGCCAATGTGGTGGCCGATGCTTTGAGTAGGAAATCAGCTAGCATGGGCAACCTTCTGTATATTCCTGTTGGTGAGAGACCGCATGCATTAGATGTACAGGCTTTGGTCATTCAGTTCGTGAGGTTGGATGTTTCTGAGCCCAGTCGTGTTCTAGCTTGTACAGTGGCTCGGTCTTCCTTGTTTGAGCGTATCACAGAGCGACAGTATGATGATCATCATTTGTTTGTCCTTAGGGACACAGTGCAGCACGGAGGTGCCAAGCAGGTTGCAGCTGGAGATGACAGAGTTTTGAGGATGCAGGGTCGAGTTTGTGTGCCTAATGTGGATGGCTTTTGTGAGTTGATTCTAGAGGAGGCACGTAGTTCCTAGAATTCTATTCATCCAGGCACCGCCAAGATGTATCATGACTTGCGGCTGCATATTGGCGGAGGAGGATAAAGAGATATATTGTTGCATATGTAGCTCGGTGTTGGAATTGTTAGTAGGTAAAGTACGAGCATTAGAGACCTGGTGGTTGGCTTCAGAAGATTCAGATCCCCGAGTGGAAGTGGGAGCATATCACTATAGATTTTGTTGTTGGACTCCCACGGACTAAGAGGAAGATCGATGTAGTGTGGGTTATTGTTTATAGGTCTGCGCGGGGAAATCAGGGAACCGATTTTCCCCCGACATAATGCTTCAAAGAGTAAACCCCAAAAGCACGGGATCTCGCATCAATCGCTTCTCTCGAGATCTATCAACGCCTTGCCCAGATCGGACATCAGCTAAGGCCCCCGATGGGTGAAGATATCCCCCGAGAGATGTATCCGGGGTCCATGATACTTATCCTAACGGCTCGACGCCAGTCCTCATACGACAAAAGAAAAATGGGCTGTCACATCTCATTCTTTTGTTGTACTGTGTATTCCGTAATGAGTTTGGACCGCTCTTTTTTCTATAAAAGAAGGGTCGCCAACACCTTGTAAGAGATATCCAATTACCTCACGAAGAGCAATAATCTCTCTCTCTCTCTCTCTCTCTTTCTTCTAAATTGTCTATCTTCATCGACCTCAAGGCCGATGAAGATAGACAATTTAGAAGAAAGAGAGAGAGAGAGAGAGATATTATTGCATTTGTGGAGAAGTGGAGTAACATCAGTCCTTTACAAGGTAGGGTGAGTCCCCCTTATATAGGCAAGGGGACTCGGTATAGTACATGTATATTAATTGCAAGAGCACAAAGATGGGACGGCTTGATGCAGGGCCTCACAGTAGGCTCTAGATAGGCCGGGCCTGTTAGGCGTAGCCATGTGCCTAGGGGGTATCCCCTTTTATCCTGACCTCGGACCTCGTTTCCTCCGAGTCTGACTTCGACGAGCCCTGAGGTTGAGCACTCGATCGCGGCCTTCCACCCTCGGGGTCTTGGGAAAGGCTTCCGAAATGTCTTGATAGCAAAAAATCAAGTCTTCTGATTTACCGCGTACAGATAGTCTCCGCGTTTCCCATGATGAAGTGATGGGAAACAATTCTGATACTCGACTCCTCGAGCTCCTTTTGGTGACATTATGCTGGCAATTCGGATTGCGTCGTAATCTTTTGTAACAGACGGCGTATCTCATAGATCCCTGCTCGATGCCTTATCGTTTCCGTTTCTCAAGGCAAAAATACTGCCGTCCATTCATTTTTTCAAGGAAGTAATAATTGCATCCACCAGTCAATCTTCCAGAGCCTTGATGACCGTGTCATTTTTCCCTTATAAATGAGGGCGTTTTTTTGACATTGCTTCCCCCATCTCAATACTCATGTTGGCATGCTTTGTTTCTTCCTTCTCATCATCTTCCTTTGCCTTTGATCACCACGATGGAAGCTTTCTATCTCAAGGCTGTTTGGAGGAGTTCCTTCGGATTGCGTCATGGCCTTTTGCTGGGGCCTCCTTCGTTGGATATAAACATGTTGTTCCGATATTGCCGTTTGCCCGAGGTAGTGATGGAAGGGGAGCAGGTTTCCTTCCTATGTGGATAGTCATTCGGGTTATTTACCGCTGCTCAAAAGGGGGCTCGGATTATACCCGCTGCTCACCTTCGTATACTGGCTCGACGTGGAACTCCGTCTCGAGCCGGGAGCTTGCACGACTTGATGCTTGACGAAGTGTATTTGAAGTAGCCGTGCAAGCAGGACCGAGGGTTGTTCGGTCCGCTGTCTCTCCAAAGTTTCCTTTGCGAAAGGGGGTCATCGAGCTTCGGATAGCTTTTGCATTTTTTCATCCCTTCCTGCTCTCTGATTCCTCTTCCTTGGCGGTGTCAAAGTGGACAGCTGCGACAGGGCTTCCGAGGGCGATCCGGGAGATATTTTCGTTGGGGTCGTGCGCCCAAGGAGGGTGGCTTTTGTAAGTGTCAACGCCGGGGCGGATTGGTGACCGTTTAAATCTGAACCTGGACCTTTACTATATATGCCCTTCTGCTTCTTTATTTCCATGTAGAGACCCCTAGTGGGTTTTTGTAATTTGTATGTAATGATAATTCGGGAGCTTTGTAATTGCATGCCGTGACCCCTTGGGGGATATTGTACTCGAATACTTCATAAATGAGAATTTATATTGCTGACTCCCGCTTCTCTTTCGACGTATGTATGCTCTTATGCCCTTCGATGTTTTTGAATGCCTTCTTTTTGTTTATTGGCCGTCGTAGTCTGCCATGATATCTTGTCCTGGTCTCCAGCTGATTGACAAGGCTCTGCCCCGACCCTTTTGTCGTAATTCGGACCGATGGAGGACCGACCGGATAAGGTCGAGGTATTTGGGACTGCTAATTTATTTGGAGATCACGCGCCGAATTCCGGGGCCTTCGGGAACGCTGCCCTAGATGAAGGTCATCTTCGGGTGCCCCGGTGGGCCCTGTTGATTTTGCTGTAGATAATTCTTTCGGAGAGTATAAGGTTGGCTTCCGTTTAAGGAGTTTGCCTATGTTTGGGCACTTCTTTAGGCCTTCGTGGAGCTTTGGTGATCGGGGCTTCCGGGGTTTACTCCTCCGAAGAGGGGATCACGCGCCCGGGCGCTCACCTTGCATTTGGTTCCGGCGTTTTGGAGCTCATCGTGACCCTGTTTCTTGGGGCCGGGGGCTCCTAATGCGAAATGCTACCTCGAGCATGGAGATAATTTGTATGGTCCCTCGAGTCTTGTTGTCTGTTGGAGGATGTTCCCTGGGTCGGGTGTCGACCTGTCGATTCATATCGAGGCCATTGGCTTCCTGGAGATTACCTCGAGCAGGTGACTCGTCGTTGCCTCTTGCATATAAGAGGGGTGGCTTCGGCCTTTTTGCGAGACTTCATTACTTTTGGGTAGCTGTTCTTCTGTTTCGATATGGGGCTCTCTATTTCTTAAAGTGCGAAAAGCATTGGTTCTTGCCTTTACTTTATTTTTTCCGTTTTGCCATAGTAATGGCGGCCACTTCGGGACTGGCATGGCAAAGGGCGAAGAATGACGTTCCCGGTTCTCGGGAGTCGAAGGATTTCGCTCTGGAGATAGCGTCCTTGCTAAGAGAGGAACACCTGGAGATGGCGAGGCGACACTGCGGGTGGAGCGAGGGGGTGACACTGCGGGTGCTTTCCCCAGGTGAAGGCATCGCGGACTCTGTTGATGGGTTCCTGAGTGTGCACCTATAACCTTTTGCATTTGGCCCCCCTGATAGGGTTGTGCTTGACTTTTGTTTGAAGTATCAGGTAACTCTGGCGCAGATTCATCTGTCGTTTTGGCGAACGGTGCTGATGATGAGATTCTTTGCGTAGAAAGCCGGTCTTGAGTTCACGCTTGATCATCTCATCAGGCTATATCGGCCTTTTCATCATCTAGGCATGCTAACCTTGAGGGGTCATTCGCCCACGCCTTTCATTATCGACAATGAGGAGGGCGGAGATCGAGAGTGGGCCAGTTGGTTCGTCCGAGTCCGTACGATCAATACTATTCCTGTAGAGTTTCTGCCATTCCCCGAAGGGTTGAATCACGCACTTTGTCGCTCTTTCAAATTTTGTTCATGGCAAAAATTGGCCAAATAACAATGCTATTTCCCTTGTTGCAGCAACTTCGTGTTACGCCGGGCCAAGTCCATGATCTGCCCGGCTGGGTTCGGAGGTTGGTGACCCATTCGTCTGGCAACGAACGCCGGTGGCGAGCTATGTCTTGCATCAGGTGGGGAGCGGAACATCAAGGTACGGGTGTATGTTGCTTTTCTCCTACTAGCTTATACCCGAGGTAACGTTTTTCCATCTCATTTGCACTGGATTTGCTGTTTGCAGATATCGGGTGGTTCCATGGGGTGAGGTAGCGCTCTTCCGGAAAGGAGATGGAGTCGTCGGACTACGGGCCGAGAGATAGAAGTAATAAGAGGGACCAGAGCCCACAATGCGGAGGAGGCTTTAGTAGTGCCGGCCGGGCTCGTATCTCTGAGGACGGGGCATCGCCCGAGTTTGCTGTTCCCGAAGCGCCTGTTTCCCGGCAAAGGCTCCTTTGAGCGAGCACGTTGTGTCCGGGGCCGGTTCTTCTGGGGTCGCAGGGGCAGGACCGGCATGAACATGTTCTGATTTGGAGGAAATCTGCCGTCCTCACTTTGGGGTGAGTTTGTGGACAGTTTTTTTTGTATCCCGCATCTTCCTCCTCTCATTGGATCTTTCCTGCGCAGGCCTGCGACAGGCTTAAGTCCGAGCTGTTTCGCCAAAAGGCCAAGATTCAGAGGATTCTAGATGAGGGAGAATCCCTTAGGCTTCTTTGCAAGCAGAAGGAAGGTGAGCTGCAGTATTGGTGATATGAGGCGTATCGGAGCTCAAACTATGAGAGCTATTTGATGGAGCAGGTAACTTCCTGTAGCGCGTGCCTTGCTTTTTTCTAATTTTAAGGCTGATTTCTTCTTGCCATATCAGTTATAGAAAAAGGCAGAGGCCTTGGAGTACCTTAAAGGCGCCGTGAACCGCGTTAGGGCAGCTTGTAAGGAGCTAAGAGCTCAAGTGCAGGCTCAAGCTCTGGAGGAGATGAGTTCCTCGGCTAGGATCCCTGCTTTCGAGGTCCAGATCAACTTGACCTTCCGATCTCTTGAAGGTGAGGGCCGAGATAGTCGATGCCCGGGCGGAAGCGGTATTAAGCCGAATCAGGGCTGAGCGTGAAATGTAGATAAACATAAAGGATGCTACTGATGCTCAGTCCAAGTTAAGGCGAGCCCTTGATCGTGAGAAGAGGATCGAGGAATATGTTCGCTGCCGATCCCGGAGAGAGGTATACGAGGAGCTTAGAGCGAGGGGCTTCATTCACTCGGAGGAATTGGCCCGAGCAAGGGCGGATGACTGTGATGCTCGGTCACTCCTTGCGGATGTTGCGGAGGGCGAACTTGACGAGCTGTAGTCCTTTGGCGTAAAATATAGGTTTCGCCGTTTTGTAACTTTGTTCCCGGCGCGTGCAGGGCGTGCCTGTAGGCGGAGAATGTTTTTTCGTATGTAATATAAGAAGAATTTTAAAGCTTTATTCCTTTTGTACCTTTTTTTCTGTCATTGCTCTCGATCGTGTAGACTGGTTTTGGAATTAGTCCCCGAGTCACGTTACGGCTCAAGCTTCGAGCTTCGATTGGCCTTTTAGCTTTTTCCTACATGTATGGGCGGAGGGCGATGGCCCTTTGTGCTTCTGCGCCGATGCGATTTCGCGGGCTCCTGGCCTGGAGATTTGTCTTGACCAATGATAGCGTCGTTTGGGCCGTGCTTTTAGGCGTATTGTGGTTGAATTGTCCTCGGGTTCAGCCTTTGAGTCGGGATCCGACTCGAGCTTAATATACCCTTGAGCTCGTTTGGGTTGGCGATGACAGTTTTCATTTTTCTGTTCTTGGGCGTTTGGCGATTTCCCAGGTCTAGTCTACGATTCGCGTTGCGATTGTAGCTATAATTGACCCTTAATCTTTCCGGAGATTCCGAATGGCGGTAGTGGCATCGATGGAACGCCCTTGGGCGTATTATAATTTTTGGGTCCAATCTCCGAGTTGCGTTGCGACTCGAGCTGTAATCGACCCTCAAATCTTATCAAGTTTTTGGCCAGCGATGGTGGCCTTTTTGTCGTTTGGTCGTTGAGACCTTTTAGTGTGAGGCTCGGAGGCTTTGCTTAGTTAACTATTTTGGATTTGGTTTCCGAATCGGGTTACGATTCAAGCTCGCTTTAATCCTTAAGTTGACAATTTTCAAGCCGGCGACAATGGCTCTTACGCTGTATGGTCGTAGAGACCTTTTGATATGAGGCCCGGAGGCTTGCTTAGCTGGAGACAATGGCTCTTACGCTGTTTGGTCGTAGAGACCTTTTGATATGCGGCCCGGAGGCTTTTTGTAGGCGTTGTTTCCTCTCGTTAAGGTCTTTTTTGAATGTTTTTGGCTGACCCGTCGTTGGTTCTGAAAGAACCTCGATTTCAAGTCGTAGTCAGCGATGTTTTGAGCACCTCGTAAGGTTCATAGCTCATAGGTCGAGTAGATTGATGCTTTTGCGATTTTGGAGCCGACGTGGTCGAGACTCATTTTTTTTTTTGCCTGTTGAGGGAAGCCTGATTTTTAACCGGTTCTTTCCGAAGAAGATTCGGAGGATTTTTTAGTAACAGTCGGGCGTCCCCGAGTCGCGTTATTTGGGCTGTAGCAGCCGTTTTGACCTGAGTCATATGCGTTTGGCCGTGGCCATTTTTGATCCCGAGAGGCAGTTTTCAGCGTCTACACCGTGGGTATGCCCTTTAGGGATTCTTACAAATGAGACGTATTGCCTAAACTGCGGGATTTTTCATGCCAATTGAGGTTTTATAGTTTTCCATGCCTGTTGAGGTCTTACAGTGTATGGAGAATAGATCTGGTTGTGCCGAGGCTGCCCGCTAGGGTCTTACAATTTCGGATTTTCCAGTACATGGCAATTGGCGGTGATTTTTCCGAGTCACCGAGTTCTGCTTAAGCTTGAAGACAACTTTTGCGAACTCAGAGTTTGCGTTGCGAGGGCTTCGCGAGCTCGGGATTACGACCCCGGGGTAGGGTGGATGCTGAATCGTTTTAAGTCTCCGAGTATCTCGGGACGCATTTTGATGGAGAGGTTTTTGCTTATGAATACACCAAAATAATCTTCTCCGAAGCATGGAATGCTTAAAAAATATTCTTTATTGCTTGGCGGAAATATAAGCTGTAAATACATGTTGCCCTAGTGCTGTGAGTTTGCCCATATGGGTGTGACTTCTCCGATTATCCGTATGCGCTCGTATGATTCCGCGTTGAAACAATTAAGAAGAGAGGATTGCGATCTCGTCGGGTCCCCTCATTGAGGGTGTGCAGTCCTGCTAATAATCTTGTTGGCGGAACCTTCTTCATGTTAAAAATATGGTCGAGGAATGAATGCCCGGCGGGCCCCGTGGGGGCTGTGGACCCTCGAGCGGGGTCCAGGACTACCGAATGCCTCAGCTGGCTGCCTGCATACAGATTAGCGATAAGAAAAGAAAGGAAATGATAAAGAGGACGGAGTAGTTCTTCCTATCTTCGAGGTGCATAGGCGGTGTTTTGGGGAGCAAGCCCTGCTGTAACCGTCTGCCACGTCTGGCCAGGCCTGACCGAACATGTGGTTATGCCTACCCTTTGACCTCATTCGAGGGCAATGCCGGCGATGGGTCATACTGTGAGGGATCTCCTCTCGTCGCTCGTGGTTAAATACTTTAGCCCTGCATTTGCCGTGGGGTTTTACACCTTTGGCGTAGCAGGGCCGGAGTCGCCTCCGGGCGATGTATCCGCTGTTGTTTGTATAAAGCATCCGTGCCCTGTGTGCTCAACGTATCAGCCTAAGCCCAGGCGGGCTGCCGAGAGAGCGATTTGGTCATAGTGGCGATCGCCATCAGGAACCTATCAGAGATCCGGTGCGAGAGCGACATTGGTCCGGGTTGTCCTGTCGGCTTGGCTCGACATCGTCGGTATAGATATGCCGAACCACATGTACTCATAAATGCATGTTTTATTTGAAATGAGTCAAATGAAGGAAGGGATTACCAATACACTAATGCGATGTCGAGGTGGTATCTCGGCGTCCTTTAACTCGAGCGCGAAGGCGTCCTTTGGGAGCATTTTCTGGGACCGTCCCTTTATGGTGATGGGCGCTTGCACTCTACATTCTACGGATCTTTGCGGGGTGCCGCCATCCTTTTACAGTCGTGACGATGCGCCTCGGCTCGCCGACTCTGTTTTGCCCGATCTCCTTCCTCCCATGGAGCTGGATCCGGGTCTGCTCGCTCGTCGACACTTTGTGGCGACCTTTGTTGAATGGCATAGTTGCCGCTCTTTTGGGTCTGTGACCACGAGCGTCTCTTGATTCCCGTGGTGGGCCATAGTTTCCTTGGAGGGGTCCTGGTTGAATAGATCTGAGACACCTAGAGTTCCTGGCTTCGCTTATGGTCACCACTATGCTTGGAACTGCAACGTTGAAGTCGTGCTCTATCGGGCGAGGTTTCCTTGCCGGCTGTGTCTTCTTGAACCTGGTACCATTGGAGGTTCCTCGAGGGTTTTATCCTCGGGCTACTGCCTTGTTGTTGCGAGACGTGTTGCCTCTCGAATCGTCTCTTCCGTTCGTGCCACTTGTAAGATGGCTCCATTCGCTTAGAGTCAGCTTCTTTGCTGGGAATCTACCCAGATATGTCGAACCCGAGGAGGTTCCCAGATGGTCGTCTACGGCCCTGATTCGGGACCGCTGTCGGTTGCGGGCTTTCGACCGAACCTCGGCCGGATATCTGACCAGGCTTTGTTTGAAATGCCCTGGAGTTGCCGAGTATGCTTGTTGATACCCAATTTTTCCCTATGTATTTTTTTTATATACGACACACTTTCAAAATAACGTATATATGCATATATAAGCATGCCTACAAAATCAGTGATTATTCCCAAAAAATATCAACTTTGGTGAATAATTTATTTTATTCCCACCTTTACACAAAAATATAGTTAAGGTAATTTCTGCACATTTTTACAAATTTATTTGGTATTTTAAAAAGCTAAATTTCATATAACTGCAATTCTAGCCTATTTTAAGTTCAATAGCATTTTAATTATAAAAATTGGTTCCAGCATTTCTAAATTAATATGTATGTGTTATTAACTGACTCAGTATTTTTAATTTGCTTTTAAAATTATTTTTACTATTTTTATTAAAAACAAGGGAAAACTGGCTATTTAACATTTAGCCTCATTTCTTTGCAATTACAGCTATTTACATTTCAATTTTAGCCCTCAAATTGACCCAATCCTAACCCCAATTGGACCGGCCCAATTCCAATTTTACCCAACCCCTTTACCAATTTGTTTAACCCGCCCGGATTTTCTTTCAACCCAGGCCGTTGATCATTTTGATCAATGGCCAGGATCACCCATTTCCATTTTAATTCACTAACCCCACCCTAATCCCCCCATTTCGTTTAGTCCGCCGCCCTTGAATACTCTCCACTCCCAAAATTCTCTCGAAGGTTCTTCGGAACCCTAACCGTCTCCGACCCTTTTCCACCGTACTTTCACCGGAATCCATGGCTTCTCAGGCCATGGATGGTCTGTACTCACCCCCCTCCAACATTAGACCATGGGTGTTCGAATCATTGAGGTCTGACCTCGATGATTCTCTTTCAGACCTTCTTAGATCAACGGTTCTATGGCCTCTTCGGCCATGCTCAGGCTTATTCAAGCATTAGGAGCCTATTTCCCACCTCATCCGACTCCAGATCGAAGTTTCTTCCAAACCTTTCTCATTTCTAGGATTTCTCCGAAATCCTAAGCTATTCGAGGTTTTTCTTTGTTTGTTTTCTTAGATCTGTGATATATTTGTGTTCTACTGAATTTTTAAGTGTTTTCCCCAATCTTTTATTTCAAAATTGTTTCTCTTCGATTTAGGGTTTCTGAAAGGTTTTCAAAACATCTTTCTGATTCTTTTCTTTATGTGCGTTTGTCTATATTATGCTCGTGTGTTTTCCTTCTCTACCACACATGTGTTGTTCTTCTGTTTTCTTCCTACTATACACAATTCTTCTATATCTTTGTATTCTACTGTGCCTTTGGACTAGGCTCGCATGTTAATCTTTGTTATGTTCTTCTATCTGTTCTTTGCTATATTTTCAGTATTTTTCTACTGTACGTGTTTCCTACTGAGTTCTTAAATTTTGTTTGCTTTACCTGACTTTGTTTGAGTTCTAAGCATGCTTCCTTTATTGTTTCTTAAGTTTACATCACTTCTTCTCTCCACTGAACTTGCTTAAATTCCGAGCTTTTCTCAAACATGTTCTTTATGCTTTCCAACCTGCTATCATGTTTGTTGGTCTCTTATGAGTCTCTGAAAGAGACCTCTAAGTTTGTTTCAATGGCTTGCCTTCTCAACTCTGTGCCTGATTCCAGTGAAAACCCTAGAATTTAGGGGTTTCTTTGGCAAGTTCGATTTTGTGTTTGGACTGGGGTTCTACTTGGAAACCCTGAACTCTCAGACTCATTCTGAGTCTATAAATTGGACCTGAACCTTTTTTATGACCGTTTCTATGATAGTCTTTTCTATCAGCATGACAACTCTTTATTGTTTGATATTTGTGTGGCTTATATATGAGAAATTCTTCTTTCAAAAAGGTTTTGCCAATTATGATTGATTCCGAATTCCTTTTAGTAAGGTTTGATTGAATGTTATTGATTTTCCTTAACTAAAACCCTTTCCTCTCATTTCCTGACTTGGTTCATTCGAACAAAGCCTGCGATTTTGATTTTACTGACTGTTTGATTGATTCCCTTTCCTTATTTTCACAAACCGTGTACCACTGGACTTTTTCCTTAAATAAAATCCTATGTATTTACCCTCTTTGTGTTACTCTGGAAAAGATTTCAATCAAATTCTTTCCCTAACTGTCTTCTACTCGTTTGAAATCAGAATCCCTTAACTAAAGGGATACTTTATTGTAAGGCCCCGGAAAATTTCGCTAAGTAACCTAGGATCTCGTGGTGCCACGTAGGCTTATTATAATATTTTTATGTGCTATTAACATGGTGTACATCAATTGGATTTGGTAAATATGTGTATAAGTCTTATGGTAAGTAATTTGGGGTCCAAGGAAAGGCCTAAGCCTAAGAAAAATTGGAAAAGTTCATAATAGGCTAAAATTCAAAATGAGCTTGCACTAGTCCATACTTTGAACGATCATATCTACATATGTGTAAGGTTTTATATGATGAATAACCTATCAGATGAAAGGTCTTCGAGTCTAGTTTCCATCGCTTCAAACCGTTCATCATTTGGACATTACTATGCAAAGTTATGATCAAATTACCAAAGGCTGGAAAATGCGATTCTGCGTCAAATTTGCGATCGCAAAACCCGTCGCATTTCTGACTTTGCGGTCGCATTTTTGTCGCAAACTGGGCCAGTGTAGCCCAGTTTTGGGCACCGATTTTGCGAAGCATTATGCGGCCAGCATTCTTGTTTTGCGGTCCATTTTGCGATAGCAAACCCGACTTCGAAGGGTTAATTTTCCTATTTTTATAACCGGACCCCATTTTAATATATAGGCTTTGGGGTTCATTTTGGGGTCATTTCTTACAGGTTTTAGAGAGAGATGAGAGCATATAGAGAGAGAAAGGAGAGGTCTAACTTCATAATCATCCAGACCTTGCATCAACCTTCAAGAATCAAAGAGCCCAATCCTAAGTTCTTCATCCAAGAGGTAAGATTCTATACATTAGGCTTTAATTTCGAGTTTGGGGTATGAGATGGGGTATTGAGGTATGATTCTTGGGTGTAATACTATTATGTATACATGCATGTACAAATTAGGTTTGTGGGAAGATTGTTTAACATAAATAAGTAAAGATTTGGTTGGGGAATGAAGGAAAAACCTTGAAAAAAGAGATTTGGAATTAAGATGCTCAACTAGTATTTGATAAAATGCTCAAATGAGATGAAACCATGAATACCTTTCTAATTTCTATTCAATTTTGTTATGTCTCAAAGAAGATTGGAATTGCTAGAATTTCGGAACGTTGTAGTAACTTAAGGAAAGCCTAATCGAGGTATGTATGGCTAACTTTGACCTTTGTAAAATCACCTTGTTTGGTGTACGAATATTTGGTATGTGATATCTACGTCGATTATGTGTGAAATTCTTGTGATTGGTATGATTTGAGTGTTCGTGGTTAAGTCTCCCGATATAATGGTGTAAGTAATTGGCAATAAACCAAATGTGTGATTGTGAAAGTGTTATGTGATAAGAGCTGAGAAACAAATGATGGAAGGAAATCGTAAATGATGCAATTGGAACAACTGTGGTAATAACATATAAGGCTTGTCGTGGGCAATTTACGTTCTGACATAAAATGCATATGAGTTATTGAATATGATGGAAATGGTATTGATGGTTATGGAAATTCTTTGTGAATTGTTGTTGTTATTCCTTGAGAATTGTTGTTGTAGTTCTTGAGAATTGTTGTTGTTGTTCTTTGTGAATTGTTGTAGTTGTTGTGTTGTTTGTGAATTGTGATTGTTCGGTGGGATCAGGTTGCGCGCCGCAACACGAAGTAATAAGGTGTGGGTTGTGGTTATAAGGGTGGCCGAGGTAATAAGGATGGCCGAGGTAATAAGGGTGGAAATTGATCGAAATCACTATTGAAATGAAAATATGAGAAAGTTGTGAAATCTTGATGTGAAAATGTTGAATGGGAAATGGAGAGATTGTAAACTTGTTTGTCTTGATTGTTTCTTTTCATGTGTATTTTATTGTTGATTCTATTACTACTTGTTACTTGTGTATGCTTTCAGTTTGCTTAGGGCAAAGTTTGTACATACATACCAGTGCAATTCAAATGTGCTGACGTCCCTTTTGCCTGGGGCGCTACATTCGTGTTATGATTGTAGGTGGATCCATAGCAGGTACTCCAGTCCACCGACCATAGCTCCCCTTCACTTTCCGTCAGCTGTATTGGTGAGCCCCTTTCCTCTCGGGGCCCTGCGTGGCTCCTGCCGCTTTTATTCTGGAGTCATGTTTTGGGTATTTGTGTAAGGTATAGCCGGAGCCTTGTTACCGACAAGTATTGTGTTATCCTTTGTATCCTTAGAGGCTTCGTAGACAGTAAATGTGGGTTACGAACTTATGTAAATATGTATTTTGTATGTTGGGCGATGTAAGTTGCAAACCTCATTAAGTAACCATTAATGTTTTGTAAAGGTGTTTTAATTATAAATGGATAATTCCTTGATTAATGAGCAATGAAAATACGGGGTAACACGTGGGATAGGAAAGGCACCCAGGTCTACTTGACTGGGGCTACCCAGTCGGGCGCCAGTCATGTCCCTCGGTTTAGGGTGTGACAAACTTGGTATTAGAGCCTAAGGTTTTAAAGTGTCCTACGATGTCTCGGAGCCGTGTCTAGTAGAGTCCTTCTTATCGGTGTGTTGTCGACCACATCTATAATTTAGAGGCTATTCGGACATTTAGGAGTTTCACCGTTCTTTGATACTCGAATCGTGCGATGGAGCTCAAGTTAGGGAGCTGATTTCCACTCTAAGTCTTGTTCTCAAGATTGGTAACCTTGATGCCATAATCCCCGAATTTGAAGCATGTAAGGAGGGAGTGATCCCACCATTGAGTCCGAGTGGATTGCCCAAGGACTTGTTAGGAGAATGTATTGAGCTGTGGATGGATTGGTAAAACATATCGCTAAGAGGGGAGTGTCCTTGTATCTAACTCTGCACCACCAGATCATGTAGTATATCAGTATGTTACCTACGTACGTTAGGGATGTGGAGTCGAGGAGTATCGATTATGTTATTGCCCTACCAACCTAAAGTCATTAAGTGAGTCAAATCAGAATTTCTACTCATTGTATATGTACATCCATATTGAAGAATTCTCATAAACGTGGTCTTAACAAAATGTTGAATAACAAAACATGGCGTGTATCGACTCTTTGAACGAGACGCACTATTCGTGAAACTACTCTATTGTGAATTCTCTTATTTACATTCTTGTGGAATTAAGTTTTATGATTATGCCCTTTAATTGAGTTATAACTCTAGGATTGATACTTCCCACTTGCTTTTCCTAAATTCTCACCAAGGGACTATATCCGATGAATTTCTCACAGAATCTTTTTATTTAATTGGACAAAATCTACTCGCTTGTGCCTATACATGCACCATCGTAAGATTTACCTATGTGGTGTCAAGTTCCATGCAAAGCATCCCAGCGTTGCGATCCTTCTCAAGTCACTCTTTTACTCAGTTGTGTATATGGCTTATATGGTTTGAACAGTCAATCTACTCTCTTGCGAACATCATCATGAAATCTTCTCACTGCCTAGTAACATAAGAGCATACCATAACACCTCACATGAGTGCACGTCAATCCAAATGGTCACCGTGTGCGCAAAGTCTCTCTGAAAATTGGGATCCTCACATCCCCGTCATAGGAAAATATTGTGTTGCCATAACTTTCGTGTCCACTTGGACACCCCGCAGTAAGTAGCTCACTTTGTCCTAGTATTGTGGTTGCTCGTGGCATGGTCGTATATTGCAGTTGGGAGTTAATATAGCAAAAGCATGTCCATCTCATAACAAATGTTTACTTTCTCTATGCACCTTCATAGCATGTGTTCATTGTGTTCTTTAGTTAGTGAATTCATTGTGCTAGTTTCCCCACACTTGTTCGATAACCATGAGAAAACATATCCCTCTATGAGTCATTGTAACACTTTCTGTCTCGTAAGGACCCTTACTAGGCTCTCCGTCAAGACCAAGCACACCTTTGGGGGTTATTCTAGCACAACGCCTGTTTCTCATATTCTTCTGTATTTCATTAGCGTCTGGGTAGTTCTCAAGTAGAAATCCATGAAGAAACTCATTATGAACATCTGCAAACCCTCCATGATTATTCTATACTATCTCATTGGGTTTCCATACCACTTCAAGTTCATCAAGGGTTGATAGCATGTCTCAATTGCTGAAGTTGAATGATCTCTTTACGATAATTGGATTATTTTGAATTCTAGAGCTATACATCACGTGACTTCATATAGAGATCTTCTTTGAAAAATGTAGCTTCTCGTAATCGCTTTATATTACCACCCTTCCTAGTGGATACAATGTAAAGGTTACTTCTATAACGCTCTTTCACTTTCTTTTCATTTGTCTTGCATGGTGTGTTATTTACCCGTAATCTTCAATGCGATATTATCTCAATGTATTGACTAGTCATCCAACTATACGATTCGACTAAATTCACCTCATTTTTATACTCTACAAGTACCCTTTTCTAAAAGGACACTGAAAGTGGGTAAATCCCGATTTACTATGGACTTCTAATATCTTCAACTTAGTTTAAGCTTGTTGGTTCCAAATGGTGCTCATTAGTTTTGCTACACTACTATCTATTCCATCTGATAACTCTCATTGTAAAATTCATTTACGTTTCATGGCATCAAAGAGGAAGTCCTGTAACATTAAGGAAGGGGACATGTTCCTTTAGTTGGAATAAATAAATATTGTTGGTATTCTTTGTAGATGTTCTTCTAACAACCATTTACCTGCTCTGCTTATCCATGTGACTAGATAACCCATGTTACTTCTCCTCAATAAATGCATTAAGACGTCTCATTATTTCGAACTTATCCATGTGGGCACTTTGAGGTCTTGTTTTATACCAACTCGTAATGGTTTTAAAATACTTTCTCGCCATTGTTATCAATCTTCTAGGGCTACGTGGGCTTGTCTCGTGGGTTCCAAAAGTAATTATTTCCCCTAAGTTCAAGCTTATATTGCCATGGTTTCAAACCAAAGTGCGTCCCCTTTTTTCAAAGTCTTAAATGGGTCGGATTGGATGGGTTACGTGGCTTTCTTCTCACTCAGCTTCTAGAATAATTGACTATATCATTGTCATGTGAGGAGAGTTTTTCTACCCTTGGTATTCCACCTCCTTTGGTGGATAAGAGTGTCATTTGTCTTTCTCCCCGGAGCATCATGTTAATCATTAGAATGCCTCTAACCAGTACATGATTTCATCCCAACATTTAGATGTCCGAGCTATGTGGCTTTACTCGTGAAAGGGGTGATATTAGATGCTTTCGGATTTTTGCACATATCATGAGCATATTGATTTGGAAGACAAGTTGTCATACCTTTAGTTCTCTCATATAGGGTCAATTGTCAGGGAGGGTTAAGTTGTTTGAGTTATGATAATCTCATAATTGTTTTAACTTCATTTTCATTCTCATGGGCTTACGGCATAGATTCCTTGTGTCAGCTAACGTCAGGACTGTAATTCCACTTCATGTATTTTGAATCCCATATCGCATTCAAGGTACCAGAGCATGAATTGATTTTCTCTTCACTCTAGGAAACGACTGGGTCATGTACTTGAATATTCCTCCTTAATGATTCCTATTGCCAATGTACTACTTACCCCTATGCCTCATTTGTGTAGTAATTAACGTCGTCACAGTGATTAACCACGTCAGCATTGTTAGTTGTAACTTTCGTGTCCCTTAGCATATAACCTCAGAAAGTACTCTACTCAGCGCATTAATGGATTCCTGAATAACTCCAGCCTGATCCTGAACTCTGTTGTTCCTCATTGTATTAGATCCATTGGGTATTGTAAGTTCAGACGAGTCAAAGATGAAGCTTCACAGTGTGATCACATGTATATTTGATAGGTAATTTTATGATCAGTGTATGGTAGCACATCTTAGAGTAATTGATGAAGGTCATCAAGGGTTTAGTGTGAGTGTTCGCCTAGAGATTTAGAGTTTGGAGGGTGAGCAGGCTATTCTCAATATTTT
>NW_017674436.1:44363-96792 GCF_001879085.1 Nicotiana attenuata
ACGTGAAGGCTAACCTCTCGTTCCCCCCGAGCTGGGGGTTTTTTTGAGCTTCTTGTTGGTTTTCTTGGTGTATACTCTTGTCAGTGTGGGAGCTTATATCGACGTGTTGGGCGTTGCGTGAGACCACGTCCACGGGAATTGGTTCTGGCGCATCCTCAGGGTTTCGCGATGGTACACTGATGGCTGAAACAGCTACGCTATTCTCTCCATGGTCCTCAGGACCATTGTTCTCATGTGCATTTACTGTGTTTGACTTTTTGACCTGAAATCAAAGATCTTGGACAAGAAAAAGCGTGAAAGATAACTTGCGTTATGTAGTAAACCAGCAAGAAAACAATCACTATTATTTTTAGCCCCACAGTGGGCGCCAACTGTTTACCTTGAAAATGGTAATTACAACTAGATTTGATTTTGTGGTTTAAAAAATGCGTGATTTATTTTTATGCTAGTTGTTAGGCAAAATAGATGCTAAGTGTGAGATCAGAAAATAGGATAAGGATTTGAAGATAGCGCGATTAGCAAACCGAGCGACCGTGAGTCGGGTCTCGAGCTAGCCTATACGGGGCCTCAAGGTTAAGTTGATGAGCTCGACTGTAGATAGCCGATGAAGGACCAACAGTTCCAAGAGCTTTGATGAGGGCTCTTTATGATTAATGATGAATAATAAATGAAGAACAATCAATGAAACGCAATAAATGTAAGTAATGTAATGAATAAGCAATAAACTCAAGGGATAATATATTTAAGTTAGAGAGCGGAGAATGTTCTTCTTCTTGTATTGAATATTATGTGTTGTGTTGGATATCATGTGCCCAAGAAATAACAAGGGTCCCCTTTATATAGGGGGGGATCCCAACATGGTACATGTGTAATTATTACAAAGAAATGTAGCCGGTACAGCCACCTAACAGTCTGGTACAGACTGGCACTATTCTTGCAGGTGCTGTCAGTTTTGACCGCTTACCTTGGGAACCTCCTGCTTATTCATGATAGTCATCGATTTGCACCGCCCTGAGGTCGAGCACTGAGAACCCTTGTAATTGGCTTATTCGAAAAAGGCCTTGTTCTTTGGAAGATCTATCTCGTGTCTGGTACTGCATGGTTCCACTCTGCAAGAACTCCGAATCATTCTCTTGAAGCTCATCCTCTTCATCATAAATGATCCGCTTGCCCCGAATAGACCTGGACCAATAGGGTAAAGTACCCAACTTCANTATGTTACCTACGTACGTTAGGGATGTGGAGTCGAGGAGTATCGATTATGTTATTGCCCTACCAACCTAAAGTCATTAAGTGAGTCAAATCAGAATTTCTACTCATTGTATATGTACATCCATATTGAAGAATTCTCATAAACGTGGTCTTAACAAAATGTTGAATAACAAAACATGGCGTGTATCGACTCTTTGAACGAGACGCACTATTCGTGAAACTACTCTATTGTGAATTCTCTTATTTACATTCTTGTGGAATTAAGTTTTATGATTATGCCCTTTAATTGAGTTATAACTCTAGGATTGATACTTCCCACTTGCTTTTCCTAAATTCTCACCAAGGGACTATATCCGATGAATTTCTCACAGAATCTTTTTATTTAATTGGACAAAATCTACTCGCTTGTGCCTATACATGCACCATCGTAAGATTTACCTATGTGGTGTCAAGTTCCATGCAAAGCATCCCAGCGTTGCGATCCTTCTCAAGTCACTCTTTTACTCAGTTGTGTATATGGCTTATATGGTTTGAACAGTCAATCTACTCTCTTGCGAACATCATCATGAAATCTTCTCACTGCCTAGTAACATAAGAGCATACCATAACACCTCACATGAGTGCACGTCAATCCAAATGGTCACCGTGTGCGCAAAGTCTCTCTGAAAATTGGGATCCTCACATCCCCGTCATAGGAAAATATTGTGTTGCCATAACTTTCGTGTCCACTTGGACACCCCGCAGTAAGTAGCTCACTTTGTCCTAGTATTGTGGTTGCTCGTGGCATGGTCGTATATTGCAGTTGGGAGTTAATATAGCAAAAGCATGTCCATCTCATAACAAATGTTTACTTTCTCTATGCACCTTCATAGCATGTGTTCATTGTGTTCTTTAGTTAGTGAATTCATTGTGCTAGTTTCCCCACACTTGTTCGATAACCATGAGAAAACATATCCCTCTATGAGTCATTGTAACACTTTCTGTCTCGTAAGGACCCTTACTAGGCTCTCCGTCAAGACCAAGCACACCTTTGGGGGTTATTCTAGCACAACGCCTGTTTCTCATATTCTTCTGTATTTCATTAGCGTCTGGGTAGTTCTCAAGTAGAAATCCATGAAGAAACTCATTATGAACATCTGCAAACCCTCCATGATTATTCTATACTATCTCATTGGGTTTCCATACCACTTCAAGTTCATCAAGGGTTGATAGCATGTCTCAATTGCTGAAGTTGAATGATCTCTTTACGATAATTGGATTATTTTGAATTCTAGAGCTATACATCACGTGACTTCATATAGAGATCTTCTTTGAAAAATGTAGCTTCTCGTAATCGCTTTATATTACCACCCTTCCTAGTGGATACAATGTAAAGGTTACTTCTATAACGCTCTTTCACTTTCTTTTCATTTGTCTTGCATGGTGTGTTATTTACCCGTAATCTTCAATGCGATATTATCTCAATGTATTGACTAGTCATCCAACTATACGATTCGACTAAATTCACCTCATTTTTATACTCTACAAGTACCCTTTTCTAAAAGGACACTGAAAGTGGGTAAATCCCGATTTACTATGGACTTCTAATATCTTCAACTTAGTTTAAGCTTGTTGGTTCCAAATGGTGCTCATTAGTTTTGCTACACTACTATCTATTCCATCTGATAACTCTCATTGTAAAATTCATTTACGTTTCATGGCATCAAAGAGGAAGTCCTGTAACATTAAGGAAGGGGACATGTTCCTTTAGTTGGAATAAATAAATATTGTTGGTATTCTTTGTAGATGTTCTTCTAACAACCATTTACCTGCTCTGCTTATCCATGTGACTAGATAACCCATGTTACTTCTCCTCAATAAATGCATTAAGACGTCTCATTATTTCGAACTTATCCATGTGGGCACTTTGAGGTCTTGTTTTATACCAACTCGTAATGGTTTTAAAATACTTTCTCGCCATTGTTATCAATCTTCTAGGGCTACGTGGGCTTGTCTCGTGGGTTCCAAAAGTAATTATTTCCCCTAAGTTCAAGCTTATATTGCCATGGTTTCAAACCAAAGTGCGTCCCCTTTTTTCAAAGTCTTAAATGGGTCGGATTGGATGGGTTACGTGGCTTTCTTCTCACTCAGCTTCTAGAATAATTGACTATATCATTGTCATGTGAGGAGAGTTTTTCTACCCTTGGTATTCCACCTCCTTTGGTGGATAAGAGTGTCATTTGTCTTTCTCCCCGGAGCATCATGTTAATCATTAGAATGCCTCTAACCAGTACATGATTTCATCCCAACATTTAGATGTCCGAGCTATGTGGCTTTACTCGTGAAAGGGGTGATATTAGATGCTTTCGGATTTTTGCACATATCATGAGCATATTGATTTGGAAGACAAGTTGTCATACCTTTAGTTCTCTCATATAGGGTCAATTGTCAGGGAGGGTTAAGTTGTTTGAGTTATGATAATCTCATAATTGTTTTAACTTCATTTTCATTCTCATGGGCTTACGGCATAGATTCCTTGTGTCAGCTAACGTCAGGACTGTAATTCCACTTCATGTATTTTGAATCCCATATCGCATTCAAGGTACCAGAGCATGAATTGATTTTCTCTTCACTCTAGGAAACGACTGGGTCATGTACTTGAATATTCCTCCTTAATGATTCCTATTGCCAATGTACTACTTACCCCTATGCCTCATTTGTGTAGTAATTAACGTCGTCACAGTGATTAACCACGTCAGCATTGTTAGTTGTAACTTTCGTGTCCCTTAGCATATAACCTCAGAAAGTACTCTACTCAGCGCATTAATGGATTCCTGAATAACTCCAGCCTGATCCTGAACTCTGTTGTTCCTCATTGTATTAGATCCATTGGGTATTGTAAGTTCAGACGAGTCAAAGATGAAGCTTCACAGTGTGATCACATGTATATTTGATAGGTAATTTTATGATCAGTGTATGGTAGCACATCTTAGAGTAATTGATGAAGGTCATCAAGGGTTTAGTGTGAGTGTTCGCCTAGAGATTTAGAGTTTGGAGGGTGAGCAGGCTATTCTCAATATTTTCCCCTGAAGATGTCATGTGAGTTGATAATAAAGGTTGCATAAGTGTATTCCACATCAGGCCGCACTAGGAGTATGAAGTGTCCCCATATTTTTTCGCCATATATTTTGTGGATTCACATGTCTATGTCTAAGAAAGTAGGTGGATATCAATTGTGTATCATTCTCGTGGAAATTATTGAAGGTGAATTTAGTGGATAGTTAGCTTATGCGAAATATCTACTTGTTATCCTTGTTAAGTATGTTTAGGGGTCGAAATTGCTCCGGTGAATGTGTTCTAGCGAAGTCTGTAGATATAAGAGGCCATTGAAGGCCGAGAGTGCTTTATTTGATTGAAGACATCGGATTTTCTTGTAGCAACCTTAATGGCACCGGCATGTGCCTTTATAAAAAAATCTGCCAGCATGGCAAATGAATCTATTGAATTCGGGGCTAGGTACCACATCATGGCCCCTTTTTGAGAGTGTTTCTCCGAATTTCTTCAATAGGACGGATTCAATCTCGTCGTCCTTTAGGTCATTCCCTTTTACAGCACAAGTGTAAGCAGTGATGTGCTTGTTGGGGTCCGAGGTTCCGTTATACTTCGGGAGATCAGGCATTCTGAATGTCTTCGGAATGGGCTTTGGAGCGACATTTGACGGGAATGGCTTTTGTACGAATTTCTTTGAATCTACACCCTTTAAGATCGGGGTGCGCCCGGGATCTGATCGACCCTTGAATTGTAGGTCTCCACCTTTTTGTTATTGGCTTCTATATTCTTTTCGCCCGATTCAACCCTCTTCGTGAGGTCCTCGAGCCTCTTTAGGATAGCGGGATCGGCTGCTGACCCGTTGTTGCTTGATCTTTCTGGTACTTTATCGGCTCGGGGAGCCGTTTTCGGTGCTGCTGTGCTCGGAGTTTTTGGGTGGTTCTACAGTTGAGCGATCACCAGTTGTTGTGCCTACAACATCTCAAAAATAACGTGAAGGCTAACCTCTCGTTCCCCCCGAGCTGGGGTTTTTTGAGCTTCTTGTTGGTTTTCTTGGTGTATACTCTTGTCAGTGTGGGAGCTTATATCGACGTGTTGGGCGTTGCGTGAGACCACGTCCACGGGAATTGGTTCTGGCGCATCCTCAGGGTTTCGCGATGGTACACTGATGGCTGAAACAGCTACGCTATTCTCTCCATGGTCCTCAGGACCATTGTTCTCATGTGCATTTACTGTGTTTGACTTTTTGACCTGAAATCAAAGATTCTTGGACAAGAAAAAGCGTGAAAGATAACTTGCGTTATGTAGTAAACCAGCAAGAAAACAATCACTATTATTTTTAGCCCCACAGTGGGCGCCAACTGTTTACCTTGAAAATGGTAATTACAACTAGATTTGATTTTGTGGTTTAAAAAATGCGTGATTTATTTTTATGCTAGTTGTTAGGCAAAATAGATGCTAAGTGTGAGATCAGAAAATAGGATAAGGATTTGAAGATAGCGCGATTAGCAAACCGAGCGACCGTGAGTCGGGTCTCGAGCTAGCCTATACGGGGCCTCAAGGTTAAGTTGATGAGCTCGACTGTAGATAGCCGATGAAGGACCAACAGTTCCAAGAGCTTTGATGAGGGCTCTTTATGATTAATGATGAATAATAAATGAAGAACAATCAATGAAACGCAATAAATGTAAGTAATGTAATGAATAAGCAATAAACTCAAGGGATAATATATTTAAGTTAGAGAGCGGAGAATGTTCTTCTTCTTGTATTGAATATTATGTGTTGTGTTGGATATCATGTGCCCAAGAAATAACAAGGGTCCCCTTTATATAGGGGGGGATCCCAACATGGTACATGTGTAATTATTACAAAGAAATGTAGCCGGTACAGCCACCTAACAGTCTGGTACAGACTGGCACTATTCTTGCAGGTGCTGTCAGTTTTGACCGCTTACCTTGGGAACCTCCTGCTTATTCATGATAGTCATCGATTTGCACCGCCCTGAGGTCGAGCACTGAGAACCCTTGGGGTCGAGTCTCGAGCTGAGCCTCGAGCCTCCTGGATGCATGCTTATGAAGTGTCATAACGACCATAAATCGGACCCTCTGCTTTTCACCGTATACAATTCCATATTTTGATTGGAGAATTGAGGGTTTTTATTAAAAAAATTTCTAAAGAGAATAATTGGGTGTTGAACATCGATTCGGAGTCGGAATTGAATGAAATTAGTATGGTTGGACTCATAATTGAATGAGTGTCTGGATTTTGTTAATTTTATCGGGTTCTGAGATACGGGCACAGGGGTTGACTTTTGAGTTGACTTTTTAGTTCTTATTAAAGATTTGAGCTTTATTATCCGGAATTATTTTCTATGAGTTTTATTTATGATTTGAAGTTATTTTGACTAGATTTGAGCCGTCCGAAGGTTGTTTCACTCGAGAAGGTCATTTTCGAGTATCGGTCTAGCTTCTTTGAGGTAAGTATCTTGCCTAACTTTATGTGGGGGAACTACCCTTTAGGATTCGAGTTATTCGTGCTAATTGTGTCATGTGAAGGCTGGATACGCGAGGTGGCGAGTACGTGCTCGGGCTTATTTGTGAAAATTTGACCATTTAGGGCTCTTAAGTTCTTATGTCCATTAAATTTGAAGTTGTTTTGTCATGTTAAATTCTCCATTTACTAAATTCACCCTTACGTGTCTTATTTGGAATTAATTGCTTCATGTTTTACCCTTATTGCTGATTAAGCTCTTATGTGCCTTAACTGGAGTTGTTGCCTCTTTTATTGCCATGCTATTCTTTCCGTAATTGTTTATACTTGATTGAAGTTATTATTATCTTTTTCATAATCTTCTATCTTAATTGAATTTGTTATATCTCTTCCGTAATTGCTCAACCCTAAATAAAGTTTTGTTATCCCTTATCATTGTTGACTTGTCCTTATTTGGAATCATTGATTCATGATATCCCTCTTATCGTTGGATTGTACTTTTGTGGAATCATTGATACACATTATCTCTTCCTTGTTGAGCTAATCTTGCTGAGACCATTATTCTCTGTTGTGTCTTTCTTTGTGAGCTCGTTCTTCTGCTTCTTTGTGTTTTGAAGTTCCTGAGTTGATTTACTTGTCGTATTCTCGTATTATTGTTGTTGTTTCTGTTATATTCAGTGTTGTTGAGCCGAGGGCTATGTGTGGTTGTGATATTGAAACTATTTTGAGAAAATGTTGTGGCATGTGGGCACATATTGTGAATGTCATTTATTTGGGTTGTGACTTTTTGTCATACGTAATTGTTGAGATAATTGTTATATTGTTTGCACGAGGTTTCTGTCGTGCCATTGTTATTGTGTTTGTATGAGGTTTCTACCATTGTTATTGTGTTGCACGAGGTTTCTGCCGTGCTATTGTTATTATTGATACGGATGCAGTGGTATAAGGTGTGGGTGTTAAAACACATGCAGTGAGAAAAGGTGGGCTTGAAATGCGTGGCTAGTAGGGGAACTACCAGAAGCCATGCGATGTGATAATGTGGGCTAAAATGCGGGTTGCTATTTCAGGAAAATGATGTTCAAAAACTAAATATAAAGGCTCCCGCGGTGATATTAAAAAAGATTGTGATTCATTTTATGATTTGAGACTACGAGGTGGTACCTCAGTAGGGCTCTTGTTGTCATTTCCCAAGTCTTTTGTACTTGTCTTTGATTGTTGTCTCCTTAGCATACTATTAATTGTCTTCCTCCGTGTTGCAGCATTTGCTTAGTTCTATGTAGTTAATCTTGTTGTGCTAGTCGCTACTTCAAACTTTGTTGCTGCCTTTATTACGCTGTACCTTTCGTGGTGATCGTCTCTTATGTGTTATTCATTGTCTCTACTCTTATTTGTTGACTTGAATTATGGTAGAACACTTGCACAAGCATACATGTAGTTAAATCACCCATATCGGTTTTAGAAGATGAATCCTGACGTCATTGACCATTATATGTACTCTTGTCTACTTGCCTTCTGTATGAGGATTGTTTTATTGGCACGTGAGTCGTCAGTGCGGTTATGAGTTGTAATGTGGGCACAAGATGCCAAGTGATTAGGGTTCATGAATTGGGACCCGTGAGCTGCGATTATGAGGTTTGGTACCTTGTGAAAATGCTTGAACCGATCTGGTGTGAAAGCGATTGTTCTTATTGAGATGTTGCTGGTTTTCCTTTATTTGGTTTCACTGGACTTAGACTGTGATAAGCTTATTCTACAACATAATTACCTGATTGTTTCCTTGTAAATATGGATGTTACTAGTGTACCAATGCAAGTATTGTTTTGTATTCCTTATCCTGCTTAGCTTTAAATTAATATTGTTTCTCTGTTAGTTTACCTTCACACTTATTCAGATTGTTTAGTCCGATAGGTGTCTTGACCATCCCTCGTCACTACTCCACCGAGGTTAGTCTTGATACTTACTAGGTACCACCGTGGTGTAATCATACTATGCTTATGCACAATTTTGTGCAGATCTAGGTGCCTCGGATATTGTTGATTATTAGTTGATTGGTCAAGCATTGCTGTGGAGACTCAAGGTAAACCTGTCGTCGTGTTCGCAGGCCTCGAAGTCACCTTCTGCTATTTTACTTGTGCATTTTAACTCTATTTCGAACAGTTGTATTTAGGGATTTTCATTGAGCTTATGACTTGTACTACCGGCTTTGGGTTGTAAGTTGTGTATAAAGATTTTTATTTCATATTTGTCAGCTGATGGTTAAATTCTTTTGTAATTGAGTAAGTGTAGGTTTGCCTAGTCTTAGAGACTAGGTGCCGTCACAATATCCTACGGAGGAAAATTGGGGTCGTGAAATATCTGGACGTACAATCATATATTACTTGTACGACCACGTATACTTGTGTATGCGTTTGGGAGCAACAAGTTTTTAGCGTCGTTGCCGGGGACTTCGAAATTAACTATTTTACTAGATTATTACTTTTTATCTATTCATGTTTTTAATTTTAGTTTAGAGTAGTTTGCGGTTAGGATAGGGATATACCTAATTGCCTTGCTTGGTTACAGTACAGGAATTATTAATGTGTTCTTGTTAATCCTAATTCCATAGGAATATAGACGTTATGTTAGCTTGAATAGGCGTGCAGTACTTTGGGAGAATATTACGAGTAATATTAACCCTGTCAACCAACAAATCAGATAAATTAATTAGATAATTTAAGTGAAAAACTCAACGGGGTTGTTAGCTAACCTATAGCTCTAGAATATTTTCTCCTATTGACTTCATCTTTAAGCTTGCCGACTTGTTTTCTATAATCGCTTAGTTTGCTACTCTAGATAAGTTTTAGTGAAATATTCATACTTCAGAAAATCGCTTGAATAGATTAATTATCTTAGTTTAATTTAGTAAATAGTTAATCACAAGTTACCGTGGTTACCATATCTGGACTTACAATCCTATATTACTTGTCGACCACATATACTTGCGTGTACGTCTGGGAGCAACAAGTTTTTGGCGCCGTTGCCGGGGACTTAGGAAATAACTATTTTACTATATTAGATTTTTACTTTTTATCTATTCAAGTTTTTAATTTTAGTTTAGTGTAGTTAGTATAATATTTCTTTTACGCGGCATCTTTGAACAAAAAGTGGTGGAATGATAAGTATTCTTATTTTTGTGATCCTTGTCCATATTTGTAAAGGACCTCACTTGTGGCAACAGGGTAAAAAAAATTCCATGGCCGAGTTGTGTGCGCCATCTCAATCCTACACTATTTGTGATGGAAATTGGAATAACTGTCCTAAGTGTTGTTATCCTACTCAAATTCCTTCTTATGTTGATTCTAATAATTCTTTTGAGTTTTTCAGGAGTAACGAATTGGATCATGTGGAACATGATGTTCGCATTCTTGATATGCGCAGGAAATTATTAGAGAAATATGGAGGTTTCCGTGAGAAAATTACAAATGAGATGCAACACTTTACAGAATGAAGAGCTGAATTGAGGCAAGAGATCGACCAATTTGGCAGTTCTATTCACAACTTGGAGGTACAACTGCATGCAAAAGTTGATGTGTATAACGCCCAACAATTTAGTGATGAGTTTTGTGAAGCTGAAAAAAAATTCTTGGCCAAATTGAGGAGCTAAAATGAGAATACTAATCATTAGACCGTGTTTTTGTTGATGATGTCGAGGTTGAGGGAGTATATATTATTGAGGATGTCAAAAATAATGTTGTTTTGGAGTTGGAGCGTGTTGGTCCTCATTCTAAATATTTTTCTACATTATGTTTGGATGGAGACATGGAGATTGAGCTTTTGGAGAGATGTATAGATGAAGAGCAAGACCTTTACATTCTAAAATTTACCACACCAAAAAGGCAAAACGACATACCTCACTTAAGGGCCAAGAAGTGCAAGGTGCGATATCTATTGCTTGGTTCCTTATTTTCACACCACCACCTCAAGAATGTGACAAAAAAATTGATGCAAAATTGGGAACAACGCATCTATTACATTTTGAAACTATAAGTTTAAATTCTTCTAAAATGTAATTTTTTACATACATATCATGTTCCATGTGTCAAACACGCTGGAATCAGTTGAACCCATTTACTCTATGCTACAGTATTCACTACTATTAATTTTAATATACACATTTGGTTTGAGTATAGAATTTTATGGTGCCAATAGGAGAATATGAATTTTAATGTGCCAAAAGTGAAAATTTTGAAAGAATAAATCAAAGAAAGAAAGAAAGAAAAAACATTTAATTAAAACGCAAGAAGAGACCCCAAAATGCTCATCATGTAATGACCCGACTGGTCGTTTCGAGCTCTAGCGCGTCGTTCAGTAGTTTGAGATCATGAACAACTTCACTTCACGTATTATGACTTGTACGCGCAGTCAGAATTGAGATTCAGGGAGTTCAGAGTTGAATTGGAAAGAGAATTCTCATTTCGGGAGCTTAAAGTTGGAAGAATCTGACCAAGGGTTGATTTTGAGTAAACGGCCTCGGAATCGGGACTTAAAGGTCTTAGCAGGTTCGTATGATGATTTTGGACTTAGGCGTATGTTCGGATCGGGTTTTGGATGACCCGGGAGCGTTTCAGCGGATTGTGGAAGTTAGCATTTTGGAAGAATTTCATAAAGTTGAGTTGAAGTTCATTTCAATGTTATCGATGCTCGTTTGGGATTCCGAGTATGGGGATAGCTTCGTATGGTGATTCTGGAATTAGGGGCGCGTCCAGAAGTGAATTTGGAGGTTCGTAGTCCATTTTGGAGTCATTTGGCTAAACTTAGAAATTTAAAGGTTTTTGAGAAGTTTGACCGGGAGTAGACTTTTTGATATCGGGGTCGGATTCTGACTCCAAAAGTTTGAGTAGGTCCGTAATGTCAGACGTGACTTGTGTGCAAAATTTGAGGTCAATTGGACGTGATTTGATAGGTTTCGACATCGAATGATCAAGTTTGAAGTTCAAAAGTTCATTAAGCTTGAATTGGAGTGCGATTCATGGTTTTGGCGTTGTTGGATGTAATTTGAAGAATCGACTAAGTTCGTAATTTGATTTTGGGATGTGATGGTATAATTGGTTGAGGTCCCGAGGGCCTCGGGTGGAATCTGGATGGTAAACGGATCGAGTTTAGACTTGAAAGTAGGGTTGTAGCAGCTGCCTTCTGGTGTAACCGCACCTGCAAGGTTTTGTCCGCAGGTGCGAAGCCGCAGAAGCGGCCAAGAAGGGTGCAAGTGCGATTTTGGTGGGGTGGTGCTGAGACTACAGATGCGGTCATTTCGCTGCAGATGCGAGACCGCGCCTGTGGAAGAAGGCGCAGAAGCGGAGCAGGCAGCTGGGGGCATCTCCGCAGAAGCGGAAAATTTGCCGCACCTGTGGAACCGCAGAAGCGGTCAAGTGACCGCAGGTGCGAGGATCGCTGGGCAGTGAGGTCTCTTTAAAGCGGGAATTTGGCCCATTTTCTTCCATTCTCTCTTGGTTGGACGATTTTTGGAGAGCTTCAAGTGGGGGTTTTTCATCATCTATGCCAAGGTAAGTTAATCCCACCTCTTATTAGTTAAGTACATGGTTTTATTATGGATTCAAGCATGAAACTAGTAGATATTGGGGTTTTTATGGAGAAACCTAGAATCTTGTGTATTTGGATTTTTACCACGAATTTTGGACATGGAATTGAGAATAAATTATATATTCGAGTTCGTAATGTCATGGGCAAAGTTTATCTTCTAAAATATTCCGTATTCGGGCACGTAGGTCCGAGGGTGATTTATTGATTTTTCTAACGGAGTTGGGAATTGTTGTAAATAGGATTATAATGAGTATTTGAGTATATATTGATGGGTTTGCATAATTATTGACTAGTTTTGGAGCGTTGGGCATCGATTTGAGTCGTCGGAAGGGCTTGGGAGCCGGTTATGGAACTTAGGAGCAAGGTAAGTCTCCTTTCTAACCCCATAGGTGAAATAAATTAATATGTGCTTTTAGTTGTAGGGGCTACGTACGCACGAGGTGACGAGAGTCCGTACTTCGCTACTAGCTATGCCTATGTCCGGGTAGCCTAGGTTTACACCATGCCTTGCTCATGTTACCATCGATTTATGTTTAATGTTTGCCTTGAGAAGAAGTAAGAGTCAAGTTGAGCAATAATTATCTTGAAAGAATTGAATTTTGAAGAATCTAAGATTTAAAAGGTTTCATTTGAACTTCATAATTTCAAAAAGTATTGAGGAATATTATGATAGCTTAAGAAATCTATGGGTAACCATGTCACATCTATGTTTCGCGAGCGGGGTAATTAACTCAAAGTTTCAAGATGAATTTCCATTATTTTTAAAAGAATCAAGAAAGAGGTATGACTTAAATGTTAAATTTATATTTGACCGCGTCGCAGGTATGATTCGCGGGCGGGGTAATTTCCTAAGTTTATATTTGACCGCGTCGCATGTATGATTCGCGAGAGGGGACCGCATCGCATGAACGATTCGCGAGCGTGGAAATAGATGCATCTACGGTTCGCGCCATTCGACCCTCGGCAGTGCACAGTTTACTTTTACGTTGGATCGTGCCGTACGCCTCGGCATTTCCTATATATATATTCTTCCTGAGGGGATCGTGCGTATCTTTTAGCTAGCAGCCAGTGTATCTGAGGGTTTTTCCCTGATTTAATTATTACAACCTCTTGATGATATCCACTATATCTATATATATGTGCTTCGATTACGGAGGGAACTTGCTAGTTGAGAGCCTGAGTAAAACTTGTAAAGAGCGGAATTGTACCACGTATTTTATACATGATTATTTCATATATTTACTCTGTTTCATATCTATTCACTTCCTTACTGTACCTGATATTATTGGACCACTAGTAAGTGTCGAAGTCGACCTCTCGTCACTACTTCTTCGAGGTTAGACTGGATACTTACTGGGTACACATTTTTTTCGTACTCATACTACACTTGCTGAGCATTTTTGTTGCACAGGCATATGCATGTCTAGTGGTCTAGTGGGCGCAGTAGCATGGTTGATACGGAGACTTAGGTGAGCTGCATCTCTCGAGATGACCTGCAGCCAGCAATGTCTCCTTCATAGTATTGGTATTTCCCTTTCTGTCCAAATTATATTTCAGACAATTATTATATTTTATTTTATTCCCTAGTAAACGCTCATGCACTTGTGACACCGGGTTTTGGGATGATTATGGGTTATTCAGTATTGAAATTGCTAAAACATTATTATTTATTCTGTAAAGTCCATCTTTTATTGTTAAATTGAAGATAAATCATGAATTCGAAAATACTAAAACGAGAACTAAGTTGATTATTTAGTGTTGGCTTGCCTGACAGTGGCGTCCAGTGCCATCACGACCTTTAATGGAATGTGGGTTGTGACAACATGGTATCAGAGCACTAGGTTCACGTAGGTCTCACGAGTCATGAGCAAGTCTAGTAGAGTCTTGCGAATCGGTACGGAGACGTCTGTACTTATCTTCGGGAGGCTGCAGGACTGTTAGGAGTGAATGACTTGGAAGGATGTGTACTCAATGCAAGATTTGGAGATTTAGTTTTTTATTTTCGGCGGAGGAAAGGAAATCAGACTAGGAGTGTTCGGGTTGGGTTGATGGAGTAACGGTACTTGGTATTTTCGAGCGTGGTGGAATCTTCATCTGTGATGTGGTGTCGTTGTCGTTGATTGAATATAAAGTGTTAAGTTCTCCGGTGTTATGATTTTCTTCAATTCGCCTTTGGAGCAGAGTATTGTGAAAGGCGCGGGGGAAGTGGCTCTCAAAGATCGCATTGTGCGGTGGTTCAGGAGCGAATCGGTGTTCCTGGTGTTGATGACTCGAGAAAGATGACCTTTGAAGGGGTTTAAAGTTAGTAGTGATCTATTGGTTCAAGTGCTATAGAAATAGATTTTCATTTAAGGCAACAACTGGGCATTGCAGGATGAGGAAAATACATGTGGGGGGTGCCTTGCGATGGTTAAATTTTCTATAAGGTCAAGAGTGAGTTTAACCAAAGTGGGAGAGTGGCAGAGTAGCACATGGGTTATGTAGTAGGATGACTACACGCCATGAGAAGAGTTTAGAGTAATTTGGGATTTATGGTGGATAGTGACTAGGTCTACGGGCTTAACTTGGAATATTGGCTATTATACGGCGGGTGACCAGATGCGACAGAAAAGAGCTTGCTTGATATGAAGAATTCCACTGGCTATCCGGTAAGAGGTCGAATATGTGAATATGGTTAGTGATTCGGATTGTTCATGAAAGGTCAGACAGAAGTATTTTGAGGAGTTTGGCGAGTTGGTTGTGCAAGATCAGGTCGACGATGAAGGATTCCAAAGTTATGTAATGGGTGGCTCCAAGCTAAGTGGGAGAGTCCCACCGCCTACGATTTGGGTTGCATGGTTACCTACTGGTGAAGTTTCCAGTTATCGGCGTATTGGTGGATTATTACGGCTAAGGGAAGAAAACATAACTGGTAACTTGAGCAAAGGATTTAATAAATGTGTGCTATATTGGGCCTTATCGATTCATGTTCAGGTTTTGGGAGGACTCAGGATTTATACTTCGTGTGGAGGTGATTTACAAGAAAGGTGATTCAGCTGGTTGTCTCTTTGAGAGGGTGTTCATGTGCTAGCAGAGCCTTGGAGTGGATTATATTCGGGACCAAGTCAGAGTGAGTGACTTTCAACAACGGTCCTAGTGAATTCAAAAGTTAAAATGCGGTGCCTAGGGATTTCAAGCCTGCAGTATGGTTAAGAATCGAGCATTAGCGGATTTTGAAGAGGGGCTTAGAGTGTCCGATGACATCTTCGGCTTGCATTGTAGAATCTGGAGGAATGAGAGAAAATGACTTCGGATTCGTAGAGGAATTATCAAAATGGGTGTACCAGTTGAGGATGCAAATATGCGCACAAGGAGGGTATGAGATGGTTCGTGGGATTTGAGATAGCAGGGTCTCGTGATAGGAGGTCACTCAGGATGAGTGCGGATTTGGGTTCGTGATGTTATGAATGAAACTATAATTATTCCTAAGGCACGTCCAGAGTAAATTAAAAGAAGTCGGATCGGTTAGCAATGGTTGGATTGGCATGATGGTGACAATGATTAGTTCCTTCAGCGTGTTAAGTTATACATGTGCTTTGTGGCGGTACATGCGAGGCTTGACAGCCGCTGTAATCGATTTTATGTGGATGCATCCGAGTGTTATGACCTGTTTTGTGTAGATGGATCCCAGAAGGGTTATGGTGGTTTACACCACCACTTGAGGTTGGTATTTTCTGCGAGTATGAGAATCCAGTCACGTGCTGCAATGGTTCTCTTGAAATGAGCTATGTAAAGGGTTTCTATATAATGAAGTGTTAACCCTGTTAGTTGTTCAGTAGTAATGATGAAATTCTTGTACTGTTGCGCATTGGCATGACTTAGGTGTAGTGGGCAACATGGGAATTTGAAAGTTGAGGATCAAGGTTGTCGTTTGGTATTGGCAAGAGTGACACGAGCTCAAATGAGCGAAAAAGGATTCAGATGGTTAGAATAAGCTAGTGTTGTCTTTTGTGGCATCTGAGATCGGTGTCAGGTGTGAGAGGCTTTGTATACTGATTGCGGATTCTTGAATTGCTTTACAGTGTTGGTGTGGCCGGTAGTATGGATGTGCAGACTCTTTGTCTGGTGCAAAAGGTCGGGGAGCGTGTCCCACAAAAAGATTGTATAAGTGTGACAGGTAGTCACTTAATTGATTAAAGATTGAAACCAAGTATAGAAATTGTGGTACTGATGTGAGAATTTATGCCTGAAAGGCGCTCGATTCATCTGGTTGTGGACTAGGGAAGTTAGTTTCAGATTTGACGGTTGTTCTTGTGCGTCATGGGAAAAGGGGTTATTGTGAACCCTTGAAAGGTTAATAGCCCAGTGCGGTACGATCAGAATCGGCTTGAGGTCCGTAGATGTATCTAAATGTGAATGTGGGCTCTATATCGAGCCGGATGTGTTCATTTTAGCATACCGCTACTTATGGAGGAGTATTCGAATGTTGGATGTTGTTTCATCGTTGGCTATTTCATGTAATACTATGTTGTGCCGTGTGAGTTGTGAAACGGCTTGATAAATTTCATATGTGTTGAGGTTCCGCGTAGCGATGGTGTTATGTGTGCAGGATGGCTCTCGAGATGCAGATCATATATCACACTTTAGTTGTGCTTGAGTTTTGAAGCGTGTGGCGCTATCTGTCTCCCCAGGAATTTCGTTGTGCACTTCGCGTGCTTGTGGTTGAGATTCGAGTATTTCAAAGGTATGAGCATTTTAGCTTGGTAAGTAATTCCTTAATAGATTATTAAGTGCGGATCGGGTGGTACGCCTCCACGGGTATGTTGTTTGGATCGGGTTGCACGCCGCAGCAGTGTGATGTTAAGTACAGCTCCCCATATCTATTTTTGTGTGTTTTGTTTCCCATTTTCTGAGGAAAGTTCATGATACCTTTTCGGTTGTCTAATTAGTTACGTGGGTTGAGTAGTTCTTTCCAGAGTTCGTTTTCCTTATGTATCTTCGAGTTTGCAGCTACTGGCACATTGTGGCATCATACGAGACTTTTGGTCATGTCTGGGGTGGTTTATTGCCTGAGCAGCTCGTACTGGGTGAGACGAGATTATTGAATCTGGGATCAGTGCGACCGGATTATATGAAGTATATTAAAGAGCAAATACCACTATTTGGTTCATAATGAGGTGATGATTCTAGTCAAGAGGAGAGATTCGATGATTTGTTGACTCGGCAGTTGGTTATGAATTTCTACACGTCTCTTCCGTCGTGGCGCAGCTAAATTATCTATGCCTTCTATCTGTTTAACTCGCAAATATCATGCTTTCCTTCTTGTTTGTCATACCTATATCTATGTCATTTCTCAATTGTTACCCTTTAGTATAACCCTTCTACCATGTTAGTATTCCTTCCTTCTATTTGTTAGGTCAGACAGATCATGCTTTCTCTCTTGTTTGTTATATCTACATCTAGGCCTTCTACCATGTTAGTTAGCGAAATTTATGTTCTTCTTTCCTAATTGATGCCATTATTTCTATGCCTTCTACCTAGTCTGTTACCGTTGTCCATATGTATTGTGTTACTCGTTATTGCTTCTTGTGTATTTCCCACTTTGTAATTACTGTTATTGGTATTTCTTTCACCTGGTTGGTACTGTTGTACATATATTTGGTGAGGATAAGATAAATGCACGAAGGGTGTTGCCGTTCCATTTGATATGATATTTTGAGTACTTTTCTCGCACTATGAAAGTTATGGGTTTACTACTGTGGTTTGTTGGTTATCGCTCTAAGGAAAGGATTGGTCGGGATATTAAGGAATATAAATCATGATTTCTTCTAGTAATGAATTACTGCTTTGCATATTTGTTTCTTGTACTCTTTTCTATATGTTCCAGTATTGTTCTATTGATAGTCTACTGCACAGGTTATATCAGTGAGTATCTTTTAACTAAAAAGCTTCTTCACTACTTCACCGAGGTTAGTCAAGATACTTATTGGGTACATAGGGTCGGTTGTACTCATACTACACTTCTGCACCTTGCGTGCAGATCTTGGAGCGGGGCTGCGGTGGATGATGGGAGTTGACTCTAAAGATGTTCGTGCCTTCCGAATGTGGCTACCACTTGTCCCTGGATAGTTTTAGAGTTGAATTATATTTATGTACATCTCAAACAAAAGTTTTATTTATTTCATATCAATTTTTGCAAGAATTCAGTCTTAATAGCTCATGACTTGTACTACTAGTCCTTGGGTTATTATATGGAATCCAGATATAGCATTTGTTGATAACCTTTATTTTATTGGAATCGTGTTAATTGTTAATTGGCTGACCTAACGGATTGGGTTATAGGTGTCATCACGACTAGTGGATTTTGGGTCGTGACAGAGAGAATAAAATAAAACCCTAATCTGAAAGGGTAGGGGCAATCGTTATGTATTATATTGCATAATTCGAATTAGATCGGATCGATTTTTAAATGAGCCTAACCATATTCGAATCGGAATCCAAATTAATTAAATTAAATAATCATAAACCAATATAAATATCTAAAACTAATCCAAACCAATTCGAATAATATAAATCGATTCGAATTTTTTATTTGACCCAAATAATGTACAACCCTATGTTCGGTCCAAAATAGTGGTAAAAATTCAAGCAAATTAGTATAAAAATGGTGGACGCATAAACATTGACTGGTTAGTTACATAGATCTGAAGGTCAAAACCATGTGCTCATTTCTTATTCCGCTTTTTAATGTTAGTCACAATTGGAAAAAATCGCTTTTAAATGAAACAATAAAATTTAGATAAAAAAGATTTCTGATAAAGGGTGAAAAGTGCATGTATTGAGTGTGCTTGTATGTTAGTTCTTGTGTGAGTTGCCGGAGTTCAGAATGCGTTTGAAGTGAAATATGCTCATTATGTGTTTCTTATGTGTAGGAACAAACTTATGCACATAATGATCAAATAAGAGAAAAATTGGTGAAAAAAGAGCTGAAGAGAAAAATCTCGGACAGCGAAGCGAGGTTCACTTCGCCAGACCGGGACCAGAGCAGAAGAAATCGAAAAATTCTTGGACAGTGAAGTGAGGTTCACTTTGCCAGACCGAGACCGGAGCAAAAAAATTTGCTTTTCCATTCTGAATTAGGAGAAGCCAAATTCGCCCCAACTCAACCCTAAACCATATAAATATGAGAGTTAGCCACTTTTTGAAGGAGAGAGGACTTTGGAAAGGCAAGAACACGATTGGAACAAGGAGAAGGATTCAACTTCATTTTTTTCTCTTTCTTCCTATTTTCTATTGATATGAATTCTAGTCTTGTATTTGTGCAAACAATTATGAGTAGCTACATTCTCATCAATGGTTTGATGGAACCTCTTGAAGGATGATTTTTCCACTGCGTTTAATATAAATTTGCCATTTGCTTTTCTCCACTTGTTCAACTATATTATTATTGATTTTGATTGATGAGCTCTTAGTTAATTGTGCATATTTAGTGTGTACTGCTCGAGAGAGAGTATGCATTTAGGTAGTTGTTGAACAACACCACTCCTAACGTATTTGAGAAATCAATACGGAGGATTTAAAGGCGGGATAACGAACCCTTGGTGCGATCATAGTGAGTAGAGAATTAGTGTCAGCTAGTTTAGTACGAGAGAATACGTCTAGTGAATTGTGGTAGGTGCTTGAAAGAGAACTACGACATCCAAAGTATTCACAATCGGTAGAGAATACTTAGGCGAATTTATAGGAAATATAGCGGAAGAGATTCTGACTATTGGGGTAATTAAAACCCTAGGCTTTTCCAATCTTGTCTGGAATATTTGCTTTGTTAGTAATAAAATTACAGCTTTTTAAATACTTTGCTCTTAGTTAGTAAACACTCAACTCATTATTCAATATTTCTGAATGTTGATTACTTGAATTCTTACGAAACTAATGGTTGTGATTAGTAGGTTAATTCTCTGTAGGATTCGACTCCGGACTTGTAAACCGGATTATATTTGCAACGACTGCTAGACCTCTTAGAGTCATAGTTGGGCCTGATCAAATTTGGCGCTGTTGCCGGCGAATTAACGGTGTTATTAATTACGGCTAGAAGAATTGCTAGAATTCTTAGTTTAGTTAGCTTTTTCGACTTGAAATTCATTATATTAAAAATCTAACGTTTGTACTCTTGTGTGTTACAAGTGTATTCCTAGAAACTCCTCAAGCACTGATGAATTGTACGAAGTATTACCGGACCCTGAGAGAGCTTTCAAGAGACTAAATCGAGCAAACAAGAAAGACAAACGAGAACATAACTAAACAGAACAAATTTGATTTTGTAGTTGTAAAAATACGTGATTTATTTTTATGCTAGTTGTTAAGCAGTAGATGCTAAGTGTGAGACTAGGAAGTAAGATAAGACCTTGAAGGATAGCGCGATACACAAACCGAGTGACTGGGAATCGCGGCCTCGAGCTGGCTTATACAAGGCCTCGAGGTGGAGGTAGGCGTGGAGCTCTGATTAGCCAATGGAGAACTAACAGTTCTAAGGGCCTTGATGAGGGCTCTTTATGATCAATAATGAGTAATAAATGAAGAACAATTAATGAAACATAATAAATGTAAGTAAGAAGATCAAAGGAAAATATGTTTAAGTTAGAGAGCAGAGAATGTTCTTGTTCTTATATTCAATGTTGTGTGGTGTATATGTCCTTACAAAATGACAAGGATACCCTTTATATATGAGGGGAAATCCCAACATGGTACAGATGCATTTATTACAAAGATACGCGGCTGATGCAACCATTTAATGCCACGGTACGGGCTCGTACTAGCCTAATAGACTTGGTCAGCTTTAATCAAGTGCCTTGGGAACTTACCGTTTTGCCATCATAACCACCGATTTATACTACCTCGAGGTCAAACATTGAGAACCCTCGGGGTCGAACCTCGAACCGTGCCTCGAGCCTTTGGAGACGTGCTTTATGAAGCGTCATAAAATCGGACCCTCTGATTTTTACCGTATACAAACATCTTCATGAATTTCTTATATTTCTCATCCTTTTGATATTTGTCCAACCTCTACGGGAAGGGTGTTGGAGGTCGCTTCCTTCCCGTGACTTAAGTTGAATCCTTCTCAGGCACTTCTTCTGATACCTTCTCTTTCACTTGCTCAGTCTCCTTTGCCACTTCTTTTTCTTTGCTTGTTTCCTCTTGGGCTTGTTTCAACGTTACTTCTAGTAAATCAATTGATTCATTTATCTCAAGTGGTACTGGAACAAGTGTTTCAGTTGGTCATCTTTCTCGAGCAATTTCTTGCTCTAAATCAAGATCTCTACCATTTATCAGACTTATATCCATCAGCTGCTTCGTGCCCTGCTCCTTCAGATTGATATGTGCGTCTGTAGGTAATATCCCTGGAGGACGATTATTAAGAGCCATGAATATCTTAATTGAACCTCAATGCCCTTGATAGCTGAGTCATGTGATACTACCTTTTCTTGCAGCTGGTGGACCCTTTCTTCGATCTTTCGCTGGACCCAATGAGTTGTTGCAACATTCCTTTAATTTCGAAAAACCCGTCATCTTGTCTCTCTATCTGTTGCTGTTGAGGTTGTTGATAAGCTAGCTGTTGATTTTGCCGATTGTACCCCTATTGCCTTTGATACGGCACAGCCTGACCCTGTGATCGTACAACTCTAGGATTATTATAATTGTTGTACTACTACTGTGTTGGCCTATATTGCTGATTATGCTGTCCCCAATTCTGGCCACCTTGTCTCTGGCCTCCCTAGATGCCCACATAGTTGATATTCTCTTGGTAGTTCTGATTGTCACTCTCTCCGCTCCACAAGCACACATATGGCTGGTTTATGCATGGTGTGCATAGTCCTCCATTTGTCGTGCCAACTATGTGCACCTGCTTTTGGCCTGACTCATCAATCTTTTTGGTGAGGATACTCAATTGCGTCATTATAGTAGTCATATTCTCAGCCATGGAGTTGTTTGGGTCTAGAGCTACTGAGTGAACTACTAGAGTAATTGTAGAGTCCCTTGTCATCCATCCTGAGTTTTGTGCCATTTTATCAAGTAAGAACTTACATTCTCTGAACGATTTGCTAAAAAAATGCTCCACCTGCTGAAGTATCAACATTGGCCTTTAAGCTGTATCTACCAATCCTATGTAGAACCTTTGCCTCAACATCTGATCAGGAATGCCATGGTATGGACACTTGACCAACATCCCCTTGAACCTCTCCCACGTTTCTTGCAGTGTTTCAGCACGTTTCTACCTGATGCTTAATATCTCATCCACTGGCTTGGCAGTCTTATTCGACTAGTAGATTTTGTTCAAAAACTGCTTGACTAATTCCTCCCAAGTAGTGATGGAGTTTATGGGGAGAGAATTAAGCCAAGTCTAAGCCTCTACGTCAGTGAGAATGGAAACAACAACAACCTTATTGCTTCCGGTGTCACATTCGATTGCCTTTTCGTGGCCCAAATCGACAGGAAATTTTTCAGATGTTGCTGTGGATCTTCAATGTAAGACCCTGAGAATAGTCCCTTATTTTGAAACAAATGTAACATGTTGTTTGTGATTTGAAATGATTTCGCTTTTGTGTGAGGGACTGCAATTGCGGTTGCCAAATTTTCAGCGGTGGGTTGTGCCGAATCATATGAGTTTGCTTCTGGCACAAGAGGCGCTACACCCTTATTATTCGGGACATTCCCATTGTTTATGTTGTTTTGATTGTCTATGACTTCACCCATGTCTAGTTCGATCTAATTATTATTACCATTTTCACGGTAAACAGTTTGGCGCCCACCGTGGGGCTAAAAATAATAGTGATTGTTTTCTTGCTGGTTTACAACATAACGCAAGTTATCTTTCATGCTTTTTCTTGTCCAAAGAGTCGTTGATTTCAGGTCAGAATGTCAAACTCAGTGAACGCACATGAGAACAACGGTCATGAGGACCACGGAGAGAATGGTGTAGTTGTTTCAGGTGTCGGTGTACCACCGCGAAACCCTGAGGATGCACCGGAACCAATTCACGTGGACATGGTCTCGCGCAACGCCCAACACGTCGATATAAGCTCCCACTGACAGAAGTATACGCCAAGAGAATCAACAAGAAGCTCAGAAAACACCAGCTCGGGAGGAACGAGAGGTTAGCCTTCACGTCATTTTTGAGATGTTGCAGCCACAACAGCTAGCGATCGCTCAACTACAGAGCCACCAAAAAACTCCGAGCACAGCAGCACCAGAAATGGCTCCTCGATCCGAACAAGTACCAGAAAGATCAAGCAACAACGGGTCGGCAGCCGATCCCACTATCATAAAGATACTCGAGGACCTCACGAAGAGGATTGAATCGGGCGAAAAGAAGATAGAAGCCAATGACAAAAAGGTGGAGACATACAATTCAAGGGTCGATCAGATCCCAGGCGCACCCCCGATCCTGAAGAGTGTAGATTCAAAGAAATTTGTACAAAAGCCATTCCCGTCAACGCCACTCCAAAGCCCATTCCGAAGAAATTTAGAATGCTTGATCTCCCGAAGAACAACGGAACCTCAGACCCCTACGAGCACATCACTGCTTATACTTGTGTTGTAAAGGGGAACGACCTGAAGGACGACGAGATTGAATCCGTCTTATTGAAGAAGTTCGGAGAAACACTTTCAAAAGGGGCCATGATGTGGTATCACAACCTAGCCCCAAATTCAATAGATTCATTTGCCATGCTGGCAGATTCTTTTATAAAGGCACACGCCGGTGCCATTAAGGTCGCTACAAGAAAGTCCGACGTCTTCAAGATCAAACAAAGAGAAAATGAGATATTGTGGGAGTTTGTATCTCATTTCTAAATGGGGCAAATGGAATTACCACCAGTCTCCGATGACTGGGTGGTGTAGGCCTTCACCCAAGGTTTGAACGAACGAAGCTCGATAGCTTCGAAGCAACTAAAGCAGAACCTGATAGAATATCCTGCCGTGACTTGGTCGGATGTCCACAACCGATATCAGTCGAAGATTAGGGTCGAGGACGACCAACTGGGAGCCCCCTCGGGCTCAGTATATCCCAACAGGCTCTTGGAAAAGGAACCAAGACCAAACAAGGAAAGGTATCAACCTTACACTGAAGATCGAAGAAATGCCCCAAGGCCTAACATACCCCGAAATGATCGAAGGACAGACAGAGGTCAGGATCATCGGGTGCTCGTGGGCATAGTCGGATTCGACATACATACAGGACCGACGGAGGCACCTCGATTGTCCAAATACAACAACATTGATGTTTCAAACGTCGTCTCTGCCATCGGTAAAATCAGAGAAACCAGGTGGCCAAAGCCCGTACAATCAGATCCATCACAAAGGAACCCCAACCTAGTGTGTGAGTTTCATGGTACACACGATCATAGGACCGAAGATTGCAGACAGCTCCGAGAAGAAGTAGCCCGATTGATCAGCAAAGGGCATCTCCGAGAGTTCCTCAGCGACCGAGTCAAAAATCAATTCCGGGAAAGAGAGGCGAACAGGAAAAATGAAACAGAAGAACCACAACATATCATCCACATGATTGTTGGAGGAGTCGACATCCCACAAGAACCCATTGTCAAAAGAACAAAAATAACCATCACCGGGGAAAAGCGAACTCGGGGTTACATACCCGAGGACACTCTCACTTCAGCGACGAGGACATCGAGACCCTATCTCAGCCTCACAACGATGCACTGGTAATCTCTTTTCTTGTGAATACAATTTATATTAAACGTGTACTTGTAGATCCAGGTAGCTCGGCCAACATTATCAGGTCGAGGGTGGTGGAGCAGCTCGGACTGCTCGACCATATCGTGCCCACCTCTCGAGTCCTCAATGGATTCAACATGGCGAGCGAGACAACGAAAGGGGAAACCACCCTCCCGGTCAACGTGGCGGGCACAACCCAAAATGCCATGTTTCATGTCATCGAAGGAGATATAATGCCTTACTCGGAAGGCCATGGATACACTGCATAAGGGCAACCATCAACTCTTCATCAAATGATGAAATTTTCGAAAAAGGACGGATTAAAGACTGTGTACGGGGAACAGCATACAGCAAGAGAGATGTTCGCGGTGCACGATGTGGCACCGGCATCGACGCATTCAACATCAAAGGAGCTAAAGGACAAGAAAACAGGGAAGTAGCAATCACGAGATACATTCTTTGCTACACCCGAATAAACGAGTAAAGGACCGTACCGCATCCCCGGAACAAACGATTGAAGCACATCGAGGCTCGAAGCGCCATCACCGCTAAAGTATAATCGTCTCCCTTTTTATTTACATCTTACACTAACCGGTGTACAGGTGTCTGATCGGAACAATCGAAGTGCTTCCCAGCTTGAAGACCTCAGGTTTTAAAGCATGTGTTGCACTCTTTTCCTTCGATCGGGTTTTATCCCAAGAAGGGTTTTACCGGCAAGGTTTTTAAGGAGGCAACATCGATATGCTACCTGAGGAGAACTTAACAAGTATTCAAGGCTTCTCTTCAATCAACCTCAAAATACTGGGGGGCATCCCCCCGGGAGATCACCCCTCGAAGAAGTCAAGATGAACCAAAAAGGGTCTCAATAGGAAAATGATGTATCGGGCCAAACGGTCGAATGAACCGTATCCGCATAGAATAGTTAAACACTTGACGACGAAAACATGTATACTTGTGCCAAGTAATCAAGGAATATTTTTTCCATCAAAACACTTTGCGCTTCAAAGAAATCCGCTATTTTTTCAAGAAGCAGCTCTAGAGCCCAAAATTTTCGAACACTCGGGAACTGACATCAAAAACTCAAAGCCACATGACCTCCGGGTCGGAAACTTCGAACTCGTAAGTCCTCAATGAGGCAACTCCAAGTTTACACAAGACGGATCCAGATCCAAGAAACTCTCATGTCTCGGGGACTGTCACCGACGGTCACCCCATCGATTTGCCAACTCGAGGCTATAAGACCCCATGCGGGCAACCTAGAGCACAGGAGACCTTCGCAAGGAAATACCAGATCTGTGAGACCTCAAGCAAGGCATGAGTTATACTTTTACCAAGTAACCAAATCCGTAAGACCTCAAGCAAGGCATGGGTTATACTTGTACCGAGTAACCAAATCTGTAAGACCTCAAGTAAGGCATGTCAAAATTTATAAGATCTCACAAAGGGCATAATCCTGATCTTAAAGTTAAGGCTATATATTTGAATTTATGAGACCCCTAAAAATGCATACCCTCGATATAGACGCTGAAGCTACTTCACTCGAGGACTAAAAGGCTACGGCCAAAAATGATGACTATGGTCACAAGGTTGTACCAGCCAAACTAATGCGACTCAGGGACACCCGACCGTCGCCATAAAACTCACAGGCCTTCAAATTACTTCGAAAATACTTTGAAAAGAACCGGTTAATTAGGTTACCCTCGACAAAAGCAAAAGAGATTCAATCCCATCAGCTCCAAATAATAAAAGGGTTTCGAAACAATATAGCCATCGAGTGAAACCTCCCGAAGTGCTCGCCTATCGTCACATAAACGGCTCGCAATCGAGGTTCTTATCAAACCGTCGAAGAGTCGAACGAACACAAAAAACTTCAACGAGGGAAAAAGGAGCCTAAACTAGAGGTTATACCAACCCTACGCATAAGAGCCACTATCGCCAGCTTAAACTACCGACCCGACGCATAAGAGCCACTGTTGCCAGCTTAAATTAATGGTCGTACCGACCCAATGCGTAAGAGCCCAGACGCCAGCTTAAATTCAAAAACTTAAGGGTCGATGAGCTCGAGTCGAGATCCGACTCGAAGATTGAGCCAGAAATAGTTAACCAAAAAACACCTAAGGGCAAATGCGCAAGAGCCTACGGGCCAGCCCAACAAGCCTCAGGGCCGATTTACAAACCTAAGGGTTTTTTACCTCAAAGTCCAGTTCAGCTGGCCAAACATCGACAGACATTTGAATTCAAAACAAAAAGAGACGTACGTAAGCAGAGAAAAATGCATGAAAGGTGAAACCAAACAGCTTCCTTTTATACGTATATACAAAGCTCCATTTACAAAGCTCTCTAAGAGCACTGTACAAAGAATCAAAAAGCAAGGCCTAGTCTACGCTCCCTTCGGGGACTGCGGCCCGTCGGCCTCTTCCTCATTATCTTTGACATCGGATAAGAGGAACTTGGCGTCATATTCATCTGCCTTCACCTGCACTATCTCCTCGGATAGATTGAAGCCCCTAACATGGATTTCTTCAAGAGTTTCCCTCCGAGATTTACACCGAACATACTCATTGCTTCTGCTCTCCCGATCGGAAGCCCTTCTAAGCTCAGCCCAAGCATCGGAAGCGTCTTTTAAATAGACGACGACCTTCTTATCAGCCTTAGCTCGGATCCCTTCAGCTTCAGCTCGAGCGTCCACAACCTCGGCCTTCATCTTTAAAAGATCAGACTCGAGCCTTGCAATTATGCTCGTTTGAACCGATCTATTTTCGCGAGCAATCCGGAGTTGCACCTTGAGGGCGGAAGCCTTGGCCAAAGCGTTCTTCTAGGCCGCAACTTGGGCATCAACCTGAGCCTTTAGCTCATCACACTCACACTTGGCTTGACCAACTTTGCCCCAAAGGCATTCCAGGTCCTCCGTCTTTTTCTGCAACTGAAGTGCCGAGATATTAATCTCAGAAAGTAGAAAAAGAAACACGCACCCCCTCAAACAGAGGTTACCTGTACCTCGAGGTAACTTTCGCAGTTCCAGCTCCGACTTGCCTCGTACCGCAGGTATGCCAGCTCCTCTGCCTTTTGGTCACAAAGCAGGCTGAGGGATTTCTCCCCGTCCAAGGCTTTATGCAACCCGGCTTCATGGCGAAGCATCTCGGACTTGAGCTTGTCAAAAGCCTGTGAAAAAGGATCTCAATAAGAAAATAAAAGTCCAAAATCAGAAAACCAATACAATTGACCGAAACTTACCACAGAACAGAGCCACTGAGCCTCCTCAAAAGTCAAGCGCTCGTCTACTAGCCTGGTCTAGTTGGCCCCAGTAGAACCGCTCCCAACAAAAGCATGATCGTTCGAGACCTCGCTTGAGTCAGGCGGCCCATAGCCCCGAGCATCCCTCGAAGTAACTTCGACGAGACAAGAAGACGATGCCAGAAAATCTTTGTCCCTCGAAGTACCTTCAACGGGAGAAGAAGACGGCGCCAAAAAATCTTTATCCCTCGAAGTACCTTCGATGGGAAAAGAAGACGGCGGCAAAGGGAGAACCATTTTGGAGAGGCCAGAAGCCTCGGGCGCTGCAGGCTCGGGTGATACATCTTCTCTAAGCCTCCGGGCAGGACTTGCCTTGCTATGAGCACCTTCACCCTTCGAAGGTCCCTTCCGCTTGTTATTATTCCTCGTTTCCGAAGCCGATGATCCTTCATCCTCTCCGAGGGGACACGGTCTCATCTCAGAAAATTCCCCAATACCTACGGTGACGGAGTTAGTACATACAAAAGAAAGTACCTTTTCTAAGAAAACAAGCCACACAGCAGGTACCGTGATGTTTTGCCTCCCATCTACCCTTGGATAGGTCTCGCCACTTATGCTCATCATAAGTCGAGCAAGCTGCAAGTTTCCGAGACCAGTCCGTCAGGTCGGGAACCTCACACGGAAGCCACGGGATCGCTGAAGAAAAGGAAAAGGAAACATCATTACGAAGCCTGCCTCCGCCATAGAAACAAATAGTAATAACACGAGTGTACCACTTACGTGTGAAATTCCATTTCTCAGGAAATGGCAGGAACTCCGCGGGGATAATATCGACAGTAGCACTCAGACGAATCGACTCATCCACCTTGGTCCCCATCCTCTTCATTACTAGAAGCAAAGGACCGGGTGGACCGAAGTCGCAGGTAATCAGGCCCCCCGGTAATGCAAAGGCCGGTACAATCTAATAAGATGGCTGAGGGTGAACTCGAGCCTAGCTTTATCTGCAAAGTACCTATCATCAGCACTATTCTCCAAAAAGACGGGTGAACCTGTACCAGGGTAACCTGATATCTTCTACAAAACTCAAGCATGAGACTATCGAGAGGGCCCAAGGTAAAGGGGTACGTATATACGTTCAAAAACCCCTCGACATGAGCCATGATTCTCTCTTCCGGGGACGGTACCTGCAGTACGACCGTTTCTCCCCATCCGCAGTCTCTCCTCACTACCTCGAGGTGTCCTTCCCCAATTGATGAAATGAACCTCGATGCACACTCCCAATGGCCCTGAACATCGGGAGGACTCTATGACGTGAGGTCCCTCCTCGAGACAAAACTTCTCGGGGCTAGCTTCCCGGACGGCGGCGGTGTACCACCAGCCAAGCGGGAAGTAGAAGCAGGACTCTCCTCTTCTTGGTGAACAGGTTTGGGCGTGGTAGCCATAACCGTGGTGGAACCGGAGAGGGAAAACGGTACTTAAGCGAAAGCTTCGAATTAAAATGGTGAAAGGGCTGATACAAGAAAGAATAACTCTATGAAAAGGATAGTCCGGGGACGGTACCTGCAGTACGACCTTTTCTCCCCATCCGCAGTCTCTCCTCACTACCTCGAGGTGTCCTTCCCCAATTGATGAAATGAACCTCGATGCACACTCCCAATGGCCCTGAACATCGGGAGGACTCTCTGACATGAGGTCCCTCCTCGAGACAAAACTTCTCGGGGCTAGCTCCCCGGGCGGCAGCGGTGTACCACCAGCCAAGCGGGAAGTAGAAGCGGGACTCTCCTTTTCTTGGTGAACAGGTTTGGGCGTGGTAGCCACAACCGTGGTGGAACCGGAGAGGGAAAACGGTACTTAAGCGAAAGCTTCGAATTAAAATGGTGAAAGGGCTGATACAAGAAAGAATAACTCTATGAAAAGGATAGCTGCCCGAAATATCGGAATCCTCAAAAAAGAGGGAAGCAAACTCATATATAGAGCAAGCGGCGACTATCCGCCTGCCAAGGCCAATTAATGCTGGCCAGGCCATTGTCACTTTCAGGGAGATGCACCGGCGGGACCGCCTTGATCATTTCATAGTCGTGTCATACGATTGATGATGTCATACAACGTTCGGGGGATCAAAGACCCCTGTATCAACATAGCCTCGAGACGGTACCCAATCTCAAGGATCTTTGTTGCTATAACAATGGGCTCTAAGGAGCTAACCGTATAAACCTGGCCTCGAGATGGTGCCCGATCTCCAGGATCCTTCTAGATCCGAACCGGTTCCCACTCGAGGGTTATAAATAAAGCCTCAGGGCTATTTTTTGCCTGCAGTTCAATTTACACGCGCCCTCGGTTACTTTAGCCCGGGGGCCATCTTCATTTTATGTTCAAAGCAAGTCTTCGAGGCCGCCCGAGTTCGAGTAAACTCTCACTCGAGGACTATTTGAATAGGCCCGAGGGTTGTCTTTATTTTCAAGTGATCAGGCAAATTCATCTCTCGAGGACTGCCTACGGGATCTAAAAAGGCTAAGTCATGGTCTAAAAATTGAGGCCCCACTCTCACTCAACTCGAAGTCGGAAGTCCCGGCAGCCTAAGTTTGTATCAGGTCAATCATGACTTAGTCCGTGGGATGTCAAAGGGTTTTCAAGAAATATCGTATTAACCAATAAAAAACCAAGGGAACGCCCACGTTCGGGTCCAGTATTCGGGCCGATCGATAGAGTCACATGCTCGGATTTTTTACAAACGCAGGCAAAGGGAAACCCAAAACAAGTCAAAGACAAATTGAAGAAACATTTTTTGTATTGATAAATGACGATTACAAAAACCCACGAGGGGTCCTTACACAAAAACAAAGAAACAAAAAAAACTGCTAGAAGTCTAATCTACTCTCGAAGGCACATCCTCGGAGTGACATCTACGAGAACCATATCCCCGGGGGTCCCATTTCGATCTTCAGAATGACGCTTTCGAGAATCTCCTCCGAAACAGCAATAGATGAGGAACAAGGCTATAACCTATCAAAGAGCAAAAGCTTTTAAAGCCAGGAAAGTTGTGGCTTGGTGAAAAATTTGGCTAGTATGGGGTTCGTCAGCACTACTATTGTGAAGCCACTTCTTGAGACGTTGCACTGGTGTGGGATGCAACAGTTAGTAGATGACACCACCTCACTCCGGGGAAAGCAAAAGGAGTGAAGCGCCACACCAGGTTGAAGTTAAGGGAGCTGAGCAGCAGTTCAAGGACCACATATCCTCTGATGCCTGAACAATTTGAAGCCCCTCTCTCATCATTTCGGGTCAACAACAACAACAAACCAGTACCATCCCACTCCGTAGAGCTCTGAAAGAGAGCCATGGCATAACTGGCAAAACCGCTACCGTATGACCTTAAGGTCACAGGCTTGAACCATGGAAAGTAGAGTTCGGATGAGGAAGAAGAGAAGAAAAGGGTTAAAGATTGTTGAAAAATGACTGAATGGAGTTTAGGTTCAAGAAACCTCCCATTTATAGAAAGGCAATTGCGTAACCGACGGCGCAATCAATGCTTTTTGGGAAACGGATCGGCGGCAAAATCACCGCTTTTGGGAGAATGAACTGGTAGTGTAATGAATGTTTCTGAAGATGGATTGATAGGATGTTTTCAATCACTTGGAACACTGATGTCACGAGCATGACATCATCATAAGATGTTCAAGAAAGTCTAGAATTCAAGACCGTTTCTTATCATTTTCATCCTAAGAAACGCGGGGACTATTTGTATACGGTAAAAATCAGAGGGTCCAATTTTATGACGCTTCGTAAAGCACGTCTCCAAAGGCTCGAGGTTCGACCCCGAGGGTTCTCAATGTTCGACCTCGAGGCAGTATAAATCAGTGGTTATGATGGCAAAACGGGAAGTTCCTAAGGCACTTGATTAATGCTGACCAAGCCTATTAGGCTAGTACGAGCCCGTACCGTGGCATTAAATGGTTGTATCAGCCGCGTATCTTTGTAATAAATGCATCTGTACCATGTTGGAATTTTCCCTCATATAAAAAGGAGATCCTTGTCATTTTGTAAGGACATATACACCACACAACATTGAATACAAGAACAAGAACATTCTCTGCTCTCTAACTTAAACATATTTTCCTTTGATCTTCTTACTTACATTTATTGCTTACATTTATTGTGTTTCATTAAATGTTCTTCATTTATTACTCATTATTGATCATAAAGAGCCCTCATCAAGGCCCTTAGAACTATTAGTTCTCCATCGGCTAATCAGAGCCCTACACCTACCTTGACCTCGAGGCCTTGTATAAGCCAGCTCGAGGCCCCGATTCCTAGTCACTCGGTTTGTGTATCGCGCTATCCTTCAAACTCTTATCTTACTTTCTAGTCTCACACTTAGCATCTACTTCTTAACAACTAGCATAAAAATAAATCACATATTTTTAGAACCACAAAATCAAATCTAATTGTAATTACCATTATCACGGTAAACAATGTTTAAGTAGATTCAGGTGAACATCCCATTGATTGATTCCTTGAGGGAGATGCCCGATTATGCAAAAATTATGAAGGACTTGATGTCTCATAAATTTGACTTTCAAGACTTTTCAATTGTTACACTAACTCAGACCTATAGTGTTGTCTTGACAAGACCCATAGCCGAGAAGCTATCCGACCTAGGGAGTTTCACAATTCCGTGCACTATAGGCAGCTACGCTTTTGCTAAAGCATTGTGTGATTTGGGGTCAAGCATAAACTTGATGCCCTTGTATATCTATAAAATGTTAGGCATTGGAAGAGCAAGGCCCACATCCATGTTACTACAGCTAGCCGACTGAACGGTGAAGAGGCCATCGGGTATACTTGATGTTGTACTTGTGTAGGTTGGAAAGTTTTGTGATTCCGGAAGATTTTGTCATTATGGACTGCAAGGTTGACGAGGAGATTCCCATAATTTTGGGAAGGCCTTTCTTAGCCACATAGAGAGCTCCGATTGATTGTGAAACTGGGGAGCTAAAGATGAGACTAAACGATGAAGAAATAACGTTCAATGTGTAGAAGTCTATGCAACGACCCAGTGAGTTTCCTAATTGTTCTCTGATTAATTATGTGGATGTGATTCTGGAGGAGGAAGATGAGGCACTGAACGCAAAAGACCCCCTAGCAGCCTGCCTCATGAACTTAGAAGAGGTAAATGGTGAGGACTTGGCGGAGTGGGTTTTGGCCCTTGAAAGCAAGGGTACTAGAAAAGAGAGCTCGAATTCAAGCCTTTACACTTAGAAGAAAGAAAGACCCATCCAGCTAATCCATCAATTGAAGAGCTTCCATAGTTGAAGCTAAAATCGTACCGTCTCACCTCAGGTATGCTTTCTTGGGACCTAGCCCAACATTACCTGTTATTATCTCATCTGGTTTGTTAGATGTGCAGGTAGAACAACTTTTGCAGGTTCTGAAGGAGTGCAATACTGCAATTGGGTGGACCATTGCAGACATAAAGGGTATCAGCTCAACATTTTGTATGCTTAAGATTCTGATGGAAGATGGACACAAACCTTCCAGAGAACACCAAAGAAGGCTGAACCCCAACATGAAAGAAGTGGTGAAGAAAGAAGTGATCAAGTGGTTAGATGCGGGAATCATCTTCACCATCTCTGACAGCAACTGGGTCAGCCTAGTTTAGTGTGTGCCAAAGAAGGGTGGAATGACTGTAGTCAAAACAAGAACAATGAGTTAGCTCAACAAGAACAGTCACTAGATGGCGAATCAATATGGATTACATAAGGTTTAACAAGGCCACCTGAAAAGACCATTTCCTATTATCATTCATTGATCAGATGTTAGAGAGATTGGCGGGGAGGTCCCACTTTTGCTTCCTGGATGGATACTCGGGGTATAATCAGATCTCTATTGCCCCAGAGCATAGAGAGAAAACGTCATTCACCTGTCCATATGGCATCTATTCTATACAGAGAATACCGTTTGGCCTATGTAATGCACCCACCACATTCCAAAGGTGCATGATGGTCATCATCGCAGATATGGTAGAGGACATAATGGAGGTTTTTAAGGATGATTTCTCGGTGGTGGGAAACTCGTCTGATGACTGCCTTAGGAATCTAAAAAGGGTGCTGTAAAGATGTATGGAGACTGATTTGGTGCTAAATTGGGAAAAGAGCCGTTTCATGATACATGAAGGTATAGTCCTGGGACACCTGGTGTCAAGTAAGGGCATTGAGGTGGACCGCGCTAAGATTGATGTAATTGAGAAGTTGCTTCCACCCACTTCTTCTAAGGCCATAAGAAGTTTCCTTCCTCACACCAGCTTCTATAGGCGGTTTATAAAAGATTTTTGTAAAATTGCTAAACCTTTGTGTAAATTCCTTGAAAAAGATCACCCTTTTGTGTTTTCTGATAACTGTAGGGTAGCTTTTGAGGAGTGACGAAGAGGCTGGTGATTGCACCAATCATAGTGGCACCTGACTGGGAGCAACATTTTGAGCTGATATATGATACAACCGACTATGTTGTGGGAGCAGTTCTTGGGCAGCAAAAAGATAAATTCATGCTTCCAATAAACCATGCAAGTAGAACCTTGAGTGGTGCCCAACTAAATTACACAGTGACCGAGAAGGAGATGCTAGCAGTGGTGTTCGCATTTGACAAATTCAGGTCATACCTAATAGGCTCGAAGGTAATTGTTTATACTGACCATACTGCTCTCAGGTACCTAATTGAGAAGAAGGAGTCAAAATCACGCTTGATTCAATTGGTGCTACTACTGCAAGAATTTGACTTGGAAATCCGTGACCAAAAGGGAACGGAGAACCAAGTGGCTGATCACTTGTCTAGGCTAGAAGGAGCAGAGAAGGAGGTTGAGGTTGAAGAGATTGTGGAGACTTTCTCGGATGAACAATTATTTGTCACCAGCCTAGAGGTAGCGCCATGGTATACAGATATTGCAAACTACCTAGCGAGCGATATTGTCCCCTATGACCTTACCTCTGTTCAAAAGAAAAAGTTTTTCCGTGACAGACGCACGTATTATTGGGATGAGCCTTATCTGTTCAGGATTTTTGTTGATAACATGATCCGGAGATGTATCCCCGAGACTGACCAATCTTCTTATCTATAGACTTGTCACGCATCCCCATATGGTGGCTATTTCGGGGGAGTTAGGACAGCTGTGAAAGTGTTAGAGTCGAGCTTCTACTGGCCAACATTGTTCAAAGATTCACACCTCTGGGTGAAGGGTTATGGTGAATGCCAACGGACTGGAAATATTTTCCGTCAACATGAGATTCCCATGAAACCATTCAAGAGGTGGAAGTGTTTGATGTACAGGGAATCAATTTCATGCGGCCTTTTGTCAACTCATATAGCAACACGTACATATTTGTAGCAGTGGACTATGTGACAAAATGGGTGGAAGATATGGCACTCCCTTCAAATGATGCAAAGGAAGTCATTGGTTTTTTGAGAAATAATATATTCACCCGGTTTGGCACCCTAAGGGCAATAATCAGTGATGGAGGCACTCACTTCTGCAACCGAGCATTCGCAAAGTTGTTAGAAAAATATGGTGCTCGCTACAAGGTTGCCACCCCATATCATCCACAAACAAGCGGGCAAGTGGAGGTGTCGAATAGAAAAATAAAGAGTGTGTTAACAAAGAGCGTGAATGCTACAAGAATGGATTAGGCGAAAAAGTTGGATGATGCAATCTGGGCTTGTTGATACCCAATTCTTCCTCATATATTTTTAATACATACATATATATATATATATATATATATATATATATATATATATATAGATATATATACTTTCAAAATAGCACATGTGCAGTTATAAGCATGCATAAGCATTTCTCTANTTTGCAATTATATTTACATTTTTAGGCTAAATTGCACATCTTTGCAATAATCGCCCATACTAATGCATAATTACATTATTGATGCATAAAATGCTCTTTTATATTTTTAAAATGTTAAATAACTATTTTAGATCATTTTTAGTACACGAAAATATTTTTTTGAACTCATTTATTATTTTTATAAATTATGTAGTTATTAAAAGTGGCTATTTAAAATCTGGCCTATTCTTATTTCAATTTTGGTCTTAATTTCAACCCAATACCAGCCCAATTTCAAATTAAATTTACCCATCCCAAACCCTAATACCCGATCCAGCCCCAAAACCCTTTCAATCTCGGCCGTTTATCATAGAGATCAACGGCCACAAACAGCCCCTTCCTTTTTTAGTCCCAAATGACCCCCCAAACCCTTTCATTTCCCACCATCCGTCGCCCTGAAATCCCTCTCCTCTCTCAAATGCTCTCAAACCTAACCCTAATCGGACCTCATCGTCACTCATCCGTCACCACCCCCCAGGCCTCTAGTAGTCTCATTCACGTTGGTATTGCCATCTCCATGGTCCTCAAGGGACCAGGGTTAGTTGGCTTGAATCTATGGCCCCTTTATCACCTGTTTCAGGCTGTTCCAGTGTGATTCCGAGTAAGATCGTCCTACATCGACTATGATCTATGGGTTTCTAAGCATGTTTCTTCACCTCTGTGTTGTTCACCTCGAAACCCTAATTTTTTTTCTTCTGAACCTCTTATATCTGTACAGATCTGAGATGATTTGGACTTATTTCATATGAGTTTTACAATAACCTTATGATTCTTTACAAGAATCGTATGATTTTTGAGTGATTTTTCATCTTTCTCCAAACTAGGGTTTCCTGAACTTTCTTTTTCCAAAACATTTGGTAATTTTTGAGTGTTTGACCTTCTGCTTCTTATATGTTTTGACTGATTTCGTAAGTTTGCTGCAACCTTAACTCGTTTATACTAAAACCCTAATTTTTGACATTTTTTGTTTTGTTTCTGAGTCACTTGTGTACTGCCTTTGTTCTTGCCTTGGTTCTTGTGATTTCTCTTTAGCCATTTAAATGTCTCGTGATTTTCTTATCCTAATATGTCTCTACTAAGTTCTTGGTTCAACTTTTCTACTAATCCGCTATGTCTATGTTCATTCTGACTATTATTTCTTGCTTTATTTAAGTTGTTTGTGATACTTGCTGACTCTTTACGTGATTTTCTCTTTGATTGAACCCTTGATTATTCTGAAGTCCTTATTTCGTGGTTTGATTTGAACACTTTTCATTAACAAAACTTTTGATTCTTACCTCTCTAGTCGGTTTAATTGAACTGCTTACCTTAATTAATTTTCCCTTGCCTTGTTTGTTATTTTGCTAATTCTTACTGATTGTTTCCTTAATTGAAACCCCTGTGCATTCACCCCTAATTACCTACTCTATACTCGATTTCCTTCCTTAAGCGTCTGTCCTTCTTTTACAATTGATTATCCCTTGATTAAAGGGAGGACTTACTGATTTTACATGTGATTGATTCCCAAAATTTCTCTAATTGCTACATGATTGATTCTTTACCTTATTTTGTTTAACTCTTGATTACTATATAAACTCCCTCCTATTCTCACTTCTGACACGAACATTAGTTGACAAAAGCATACTTACACTCTAAAGCTCTCTTTTCTTCTCTGCTACTTGTGATATTCAGTGGTCTAGCCGGCTGAAAGCCAAGGCTAGATATTGGAACTACATCTGCTTTATATTCTGCACTCTTTATTTCAACTGGTATGTCTCTAGTTAAATTTTGAAACCCAAACCCTATGTGTTTCATTCATGCACTAGTTCCTCAGCTATGAATTCAACCTGTCTTCCTGCTTACTTCTTTGCTTAGCATGTCTAAACTCTATCCTGTTCAATGTATGATTAGCATGCCTACACTTCACCCAGTTATCTAATACTTCACCAGCCTGTTTGTCAATATCTATTTAATCCCTTAATTATGTGATCATGTTGGTTATTTGATGTATATGATTGACCCTGTCTGTATATTTCATCATGTTCAAGATATGTCAGGCTTTCTATATTACATCTGTGATATCTGTCTTGACTATTTACTGTCTATGACTAGCCTGCTAAGTCTCTAAGACCCTAAGTGTTTTATGCAGTTGTTGACTGTATGTTTCCTTTATACCCTATCCATGAACCCCAATGTGACTCTTATGTGTCCCCAGTCCCGTTATCCCTGTGTGAGATCTGTTTGTTGAATGTTTCTGAATTTGGATATTTTATGACCAATTGATTGTCTGCTGTTTTCAAAGTAGTTTGGTACTCTTCTCAAACTATCTTTTACCACCAAACTATTTCCTGTTTCAGATAACCTTTTCACTCCTAGAGTCATCTCTGTACTATTTTCAAAACCTATTCAAAACTATGTCAAGCACTCTCACTTTACTCTTAGCTTACTATGTTCTACCCCTCTGATATGTGTAATGCCTTGAGACCCTTGAGATCTCTCTAAACTCTGGCATATCAGGTCTGGCACTTCCACACTGCACAATAATCAGTTTCTATTTTAGAAAAGTCTGGGTGTGAGCACTGCCCGGGATCCTTGATGTCCTTAGAGAACTCTGACACACCTGACATGAAATTGGCTATGGAACTTTGACATTTGAGAATACAAGAGGCTTAGAAATCATTTGGGCCTACTGCAGGCACCCTATAGCTTAGCTTCTAATTTATTTATGTAATTTATATTCAGTTCTTGGTCTGTAATAATTATTGTAAACAAACATTTGGGGTGATTAGTGAAAAGGGGTGGGTAGTTGAATATTGTGGGTAAAATCGGGTAGATAACATGCCTATAGGGTCTATTTCAATTCAAAAATGTGTTTGTTAGATAATATGCCTATAGGACTTGCTTTGGTGAATTTTGCATGCTTTACTTTAACACAATTAGAAGTTATGCCTATAGGATCTAAATCAGCTCTATAATTAGATATCATGCCTATAGGGTGTAAAGTAATTGAAGTTCAGTTTCCCTTACAGCATGTATTCAAATTCATCTCCTTAGAAATCATGTCTATAGGATTAAAACGGCTTTAATAGAAATCATGCCTATAGGATCTAAAATCAGCCTAACTTTAGCTCACGCCTGCAAGTTCTGAATTTTATTAACTAACCTACTCGTTTCTCAATCAATGTCAGTAGAAAGCATGCCTATTGGATTCAAATCGCCCGTTTGAAAATGTTTACAGTTTTACTGCATCCCTGCTCAATAATAGATATCATGCTCATAGGACATCACTATTATATGCCTAGTCAAGCCTGTAGGGCGATTAAAATTCTACAACTATGTTCTGTTATTCGAGACTGCTCACATCAATAGGTCTAAAATCTGTAGGCAAGCTGAATAAGTCTTTGGCACTTTGGTCCTAATTTAATACTGTATACTCTCAGCTTACCTAGATATCATGTTCTAAGGTTTTTCTCTTAAACGGTTGTTTGAGACGTGCACTTATTTGTTTCTGCTTGCGGAGGTAAAATGTGAGCCTTTAATTGTCCCCCTTTAATGCAGTCTTACTTGTTTTGGTTGACGCTTAGACTTTTCTCCTTTAAACATCTTAGGTTGGTCTAGAATTACCCAAATTAGAGGTCCTAAATACCTCCAGGACCACAAAGAAGGGACGGGTAGTGTACGCATAGGATATCTTTCAAGGATGTTAGAACGCTTTAGGCTATGACCAAGGGGAGGGAATTGGGTAGTAAGGATATGATGACTACGCGCTAATGCCACGTGTAGCCCCTCATTGAGGAGTGATTACCGGGCATTATGTGGGTATGATCCTGTAGGCTAACCAACCTAGGACCCCTCTTTCCCAACTCATGTTGTTTAAATGAATTTACTTTTCTTTATATATGTGCAACTTGTTCAAACCTTTTCCCTTGTTTCATTACTTGAATCATACATGTGCTTAGAATGTCAAAACATGCCTTTACTTGCAAGTACGTGGTAAAACTGTTTATCCATTAAAATGACTAATTCACATGAGTATAAGTTCGGCCGGGACCCACCGTTGTGGACCGCGAGGGGTGCCTAACACCTTCCCCTCAAGGTTATTTCGAGCCCTTACCCTAAATCTCTGGTAATGCAAACTAGTCCATGAGTTAATTGCTCAAGGTGCCCTAATGCACCATAATTCGTTAGGTGGCGACTCTTCAAATACCCAATTCCTAAAAGGAAAAGAGTTATTCCCCCATGAAATGTCAAAACCCGGACGTTCTCCACGAGGAGGAAAAAAGGGGGCGCGACAGCATGGCGACTCTGCTGGGGAGGTTCTAGGCTCTTACCATAAGGAACTTATTTTTTGTGATTTAGTGTAAGCATGCTCTATCCCACATACCCTTCTCCCTTACTTGAATTTAACTGTTTATTTTATTTAAAGCACTTATGACTTCTATATTTCCCTGAAACTGACATGTCTCTTTGTTTTCTTCTTCTGTAACTGTCTTTCAATCATTTAAATACTGCATTTGTTATTTTCTTACATGCAGATACTTGACAACATGTTGTTATTGTTGCATATACTCCACATCATATTCCACTCGTGCGTATCAAAATCCTATAGCAACACTTGATGAGTGGTTGCGCTCTTCCAATTTATTACCCTTAAATTCGGAAAGGCTTATTTCCGGTAAAACTAGTCGAACAGCAGTGCAGTCGACGGTTCTGTGCCTTTCCCCCTCAAGTTGTCCGCTTGAGGGTACCAGTCTAGACCCCCATAGTAACCTTACTCTGATCATAATTGTGCATGCATCATAGTCAAACCTAGCCGGATTGATATGTTGTCCACATAATAATCCTTTAAGACAAGCCTTATCCAAAAGTCCACCGGGGTTTCCATAATCCCAACGGACGCAACCACGTTCTGTGCATTAATTTGGAGAACTAAATGCCAATATGCTAATCATGAATGTATAAATAGTCGAGTCTGGTGGGGGAGAAGGGCCTAACTTTTTTGTTTTGCAGAAAATGAGGCATGAAGTCCCCAGGTTCGGCATGTTCGGTAGCATACCTTCACTATTGCTAGATTGGTGGAGAGATCTTCCCTTAAGTCTGCTAGAACGCTGAGGGAAACAAAGGAAGACACTTGGCTAGAGCTTACCTACTGCTGGGTCTGCGTGAGCTAGGGAACCTGTACGATGGAGTCAGGAAGATCGAATCTGGGGAAGGTCCTTCAGGGACCAAATAGGCTAGATTTATTTGCTTTCCTAAAATGTAATAAGGCCAAGTGCCAATAGTGACTTACTTTTCTATTATCTTAGTGTCGTTTTGGGATTCGTCTATTTTTCATATTATGAAATGAGGAATTTGCAAGCATCTAAAGTTCTCCAATCTATTTGTCGCTAGGCCTACCTCGGGCACAACGAGGCTCCTAAATTAGGACACGAATTTACATTCCTGCAATATGTGTTTACATACTGCAAACATTTCAGAATCATTACTGACTTGGCTACCTTTTGTTTTTCTTTCTTTCTTTTCTATTATTCCTATTCCTCAAAAAGGTTGGTTCGCACATACTGGCATCATCACCATACCTTAAGGTCCTCCACATCCTCCTCTTCCAAGGCAAAGGAAAAGTCAAAATAGATGACACAGTGCAGTGCAATAATTGAGGAGGAGGAGGAGGAAGAAGGCCTCACTATTTAGACAGTGGAGAAGGGAGATGTTCTCAGGAACTGGACCGCCACACCATCCCGGGCCCGCCGAGTCCCTGGGTAGCTTGGCAGATTTTATTTCTATATCCATTCTAGGCATTTGAGATTTTCAGTAACTTTGTTTTAAAGATTTACTTGTTCCAAAATAAATGCTCGGTTCATCGGGCCGTATTTGTCTGGATGTTGTTTAATTTTAATCAAATGCATTTGCTCTTTATTATTCATTACTATTTTCTACACTTTTTCCTTCTACAGCGTTATTATTACTTTTCCTGATGAACCGGTGACTGTGACATGTAATGAGGCAACGCAACATGAGAACAGTGATTCAGATGAAGAAGACGAGATACCCGAGGAAGTTGTCAGGGAGGTTGAAAACTTTGAGATTAAGCCTAAGTCCAATCTGGACGAACCCGAAGCAGTAAATTTCGGGACGCCGAGACCGTCAAGGAGACTCGCATCAGCATTCACTTATCACCAACAGAAAAGGAAGAGTACATTCGCTTCTTAAGGGAGTACGAGGACATTTTCGCATGGTCATATGATGACATGACAGGTTTGAGCACATCCATAATGGCTCACAAATTACCTACCAATCCAATGTGTCCGCCGGTGAAACAGAAACTCAGAAAGTTCAAACCAGACATGAGCCTAAAAATCAAGGAGGAAGTTACCAAGCAGATCAAAGCCAAAGTTCTCAGGGTGGTTGAGTACCCAACCTGGTTAACAACATTGTGCCAGTTTCGAAGAAAGATGGGAAAGTCAGAGTGTGTGTTGACTATCGGGACTTAAACAAAGCAAGTCCCAAGGACGACTTTCCACTGCCAAACATACACATCTTGATTGATAATTGCGCCAAGCATGAACTCCAATCTTTTGTAGATTGCTTCACGGGTTATCACCAGATCTGGATGGATGAAGAGGACGCGGAGAAAACAACTTTTATTACACCATGGGGGGTATACTGCTACAAGATGATGCCATTTGGTCTAAAGAATGCTGGGGCTACCTACATGAGAACCATGACAACCATCTTCCATAATATGATACACAAGGAGATAGAGGTGTATGTGGACAACGTCATTATCAAATCCAAGAGGGCCGCAGACCACATAGCAGACTTGAGAAAGTTCTTCGACAGATTAAGGAGGTACAACTTAAAGCTAAACCCCGCCAAGTGTGCATTCGGGGTTCCCGCGGGAAAGTTATTGGGATTCATTGTCATCCGTCGAGGGATCGAGCTAGATCCGTCTAAAGTCAAGGCTATTCAGGAGTTACCGCCACCTAGGAGCAAAGAGGACGTGATGAGCTTCCTAGGGCGTCTCAATTATATCAGCCGCTTCATAGCACAGTCCACAGTCATATGTGAACCCATCTTTAAAATGCTGAGGAAAGATGCCGAGACCAGCTAGACCACGGATTGTCAGAAAGCTTTTGACAAAATCAAGGAGTACCTGTCCACACCACCGATTTTGGTCCCGCTAGAACCGGGACGGCCTTTGCTACTCTATCTATATGTATTGGATGGAGCCTTTGGATACGTTCTGGGACAACATGATGAGACAGGAAGAAAGGAGCAAGCCATATACTACTTGAGTAAGAAGTTCACACCCTACGAAGCACGGTACTCTCTGCTGGAATGCACGTGTTGTGCTTTGACCTGGACAGCTCAGAAATTGAGGCATTACTTATGTGCCTATACCACATACCTCATATCCAGGATGGATCCTTTGAAGTATATATTTCAGAAACCTATGCCGACCGTGAAGTTGGTCAAATGGCAAATACTGTTGAGTGAGTTCGATATCGTCTACGTAACTCAAAAGGCGGTCAAATGACAAGCATTGGCGGATCATCTCGATGAGAATCCAATGGGAGGAGAATATGAACCCTAGAAAATGTATTTTCCTGATGAAGAGGTGTCATTCGTAGGAGAGGACATTACTGAAGCATGCGACGGTTGGAGGATGTTCTTTGACGGACCTGCAAATTTCAAAGGAGTGGGTATTGGAGCAGCTTTGGTATCAGAAACAGGTCAACATTATCCGGTATTTGCTAAACTCATATTTCCCTGCACTAACAACATGGCGGAGTACGAGGCCTGCATACTAGGACTCAACATGGCAGTCGACATGAGTATTCAGGAGCTGCTGGTAATCGGTGATTCAGATTTGCTTGTGCACCAGGTACAAGGAGAGTGGGACACCAAGAATTCCAAGATATTTCCCTATCTACACCATGTGCAGGAATTGAGAAAGAGTTTCACCAAGATAGAGTTTCGGCATGTACCCAGAATTCAGAATGAGTTTGCCGATGCATTGGCCACCTTGTGATCTATGATACAGCATCCGGACAAGAATTTCATCGATCCCATCCTGGTGAGAACTCATAATCGACCGGCGTATTATGCCCACATTGAGGAGGAGACGGATGGAAAACATTGCTTCCATGACATCAAAGAGTATCTGGCAAAAGGAGAATATCCGGAGCATGCAAACCACATTCGAAAATGCACACTCCGAAGATTGTCCAATCACTTCTTCCACAGCGAAGGAAATTCGTACAGAAGAACTCCTGATTTAAGATTTCTAAGATGTGTCGACGCAAAAGAAGCTTCTAAACTACATGAGGAGATACATGCCGGGACCTGTAGCCCGCATATGAATGGTTTTGTCTTGGCCAAGAAGATACTCAGGGCCGGTTACTTTTGGATGACCATGGAGACCGACTGCGTCCAGTATGTCTGCAAATGCTACCAATGTCAAGTGCATGCTGATATGATAAAAGTGCCGCCAAATGAGCTCAACGCAACAAGATCGCCTTGGTCATTCGCCGCCGGGGGAATAGATGTCATTGGTCCGATTGATCCCACTACTTCAAACGGACATAGGTTTATTCCGGTAGCCATTGATTACTTCACGAAATGGGTAGAGGCTGCATCTTACAAAGCTGTAACCAAGAAAGTCGTCGCAGACTTTGTCAAAGACCGTATTGTTTGCGATTCGGAGTTCCTGAGTCTATTGTTACTAATAATGCCGCCAACCTCAACAGTGATCTGATGAAAGCTATGTGCGAAACTTGCAAAATCAAGCATAAGAATTCCAAAGCCTATAGACCTCAGATGAATGGAGCCGTGGAAGACGCCAACAAAAACATCAAAGGATACTAAGGAAGATGGTAGAAAACCATAAACAATGGCACGAGAAGCAACCTTTTGCTATGTTGGGATACCGCACCACGGTTCGCACATCAACCGGGGAAACTCCCTACATGCTGGTTTATGGTACCGAAGCTGTCATCCCGGCCGAGGGAGAGATTCCTCCCTTGAGAATCATACAGGAAGTCGAACTCAACGACGCAGAATGGATAAGGAGCCGCTACGAATAATTGGCCCTTATAGACGGGAAAATGATGAATGCAGTATGCCACGGTCAGCTTTATCAAAACAGAATGTCCAGAGCTTTCAACAAAAGGGTCAAACCAAGACAATTTGCACAGGACAGTTGGTGCTGAAGAAGATCTTCCCACATCAAGACGAAGCCAAAGGGAAATTCTCTCCCGACTAGCAAGGTCCGTACATGGTTCACAGGGTGCTGACAAGAAGTGCACTCATACTTGCAGAAATGGATGGAGAAACCTGGCCAAAACCAATCAATTCAGACGCAGTCAAAAGATACTATGCTTAGACTATTTACATTTCCTCATCTGGTGTAATTTAACTACGCTTGAACTGATTCCCGTTTAAGAGGGGATACGTAGGCAGCCTTATTTGTTCGGTCATATCATAATAAAATATCCATTTCCCCCCAAGATCAGAAACTGGGGAAGAATTTTGAGGAGGACCCTCAAAATTTCGGAGCAAGTCCAGCCAATGCTAACATATGCCAGACGGTCATAAATCGGTTAAGAAACTAGGGCAGAATTTTGAGAAGGATTCTCAAAATTCTGAAGAAGCTTCAACAAGGCTCATTACCCGCTAACGGCCGAAGGATCATCTACCAAACTGGGGCAGAATTTTGAGGAGGAAGTTACAGTGTCTCTGAAATGTGTTACAGTCAGTAGTTCATCTAAACTTGATATTCCAATATGTTTCTAAATAACTCTATTTTGCATATTTTCGAAAAACTCTATTTCCGTAGCAGTCAGGTGTTATCTAGGGAAACTCGAAAGGCCTCCAGAACGAAGCAAAGCAAGGCCAGCGGATAGAAGCACGAACCAACCTCCCCTCACAAAACTTACAATTCTTTTTTTGAAAACAGGTACATACGACGTAGCAATAGTGTCCGCAAATAAATACGTAACAAGATCACTATCAATCAGTCCATCAGACACCGAATATATCTCTAGCTAAGACATATGCTACTCTTATTTGCTACTCGCTCTTTGCATGGTACTAAGCCCTGTCCCACATACCTGCATGAGGCTAATCCTTGCCTCCCTATATCTTGCATGAGGCTAATCCTTGCCTCCCCACCTGCATGAGGCTAATCCTTGCCTTCCCATTTGCATGAGGCTAATCATTGCCTCCCTATCTGCATGAGGCTAACCCCTGCCTCCCTACCTGCATCAGGCTAATCCTTGCCTCCCCCTTTACATGAGCCTAATCCCTGCCTCCCTATTTGCATGAGGCTAATCCCTGCCTCCCCATTTATATGACGCTAATCCTTGCCTCCCTATTTGCATGAGGCTAATACCTGCCTACCTAATTGCATGAGGCTAGTCCCTGTCTCCCTATCTGCATGAGGCTAATCCTTGCCTCCCCATTGCATGAGGCTAATCCTTGCCTCCCTATCTGCATGAGGCTAATCCTTGCCTCCCCATTTGCATGAGGTTAATCCTTGCCTCCCCATTAGCATGAGGCTAAACCCTACCTCCCTATTTGCATGAGGCTAATCCTTGCCTCCACACCTGCATGAGGCTAATCTCTGCCTCCGTATTTGCATGGGACTAAGCCCTATCCCGCATCCTGCATGAGGCTGATCCCTGCCTCCATATTTGCATAAGGCTAAGCACTGCCTTCCATTTGCATGGGACTAAGCCCTGTCCCGCATCCTGCATAAGGCTAATCCCTGCCTCCATATTTGCATAAGGCTAAGCACTGCCTTCTATTTGCATGGGACTAAGCATTATCCCTTCTTGCATAAATGTTGCTCTATTCCGGTACTATCTATTTCTCGGGCTAAGCTCTGCCCTCCATCTCGCAAGACTATGCCTTGTCTTTTCAACATCTTATCATTGCATCTCATGGGCTGAAATATCACCAATCTGTCCGAAGGCGTCATAGTCTAAAGGCATCATCCTCATAGCCAGAAGACACCATACCACGGCCTGAGGATCCCTCAAATTTGCATATCATTATTCAAAGGCATCATGGTTCGGAGGCACCATTTGCATGGCCCGAGAACACCATTTCATGGCCTGTGAATCCCTCACTAAACAATTCATGGCCCAGGACATCATGGTCCGAGGACGTCATCCTTAACCGTCCAAAGACAACTTTCATGGTCCAAAGGGAACCTGCATCATGTCTAAATTTTCGCACAAATACGGGTTCGTAGCATCTCTTTATCTACAGGTGATCAGCAAGCAACCGCTATCCTAGCAGGAGCGACCTCGCTCCAATTCCTTCAAACTAGCTCAAACTTAACCGCTCACCATAACCGCTCTTGCATCCCATGTCCGTTCTTCCAATGACTTCATCGGTATATTCCGCCAATGAATCTAGAACTACACATAGCCTGATTCCTGCAAAACCAGGGATATGTAGGCAACTCAAGACCAGAGTCCAGCCTATATCTTGCAAAACATCCCATTCGGTCAAAATTGGCCATCATTTCTTCACCTGAAAACTCTTTCATCCTTCCCGGGTAAAGAGGGGCAGTTGTTGATACCCAATTTTTCCTCATATATTTTTAATACATATATATACTTTAAAAATAGCACATGTGCAGTTATAAGTATGCATAAGCATTTCTATAATTTTTCTATAATTTTAAAAGCTCCAAATCAATTTATTTCTTCTCTTTTATTTATAAAATATCCCAATAATTATCCTTCAAATTACTTTTGTGATGATTTGGTCTCTAAATTCTTTATTTATGCCAACATAGTGTTTAAATATTTTAGTGCATTTTTTTGCAATTATATTTATATTTTTAGGCTAAATTGCACATCTTTGCAATAATCGCCCACACTAGTGCATAATTACATTATTGATGCATAAAATGCTCTTTTATATTTTTAAAATGATAAATAACTATTTTAGATCATTTTTAGTACACAAAAATATTTTTTGGAACTCATTTATAATTTTTATAAATTATGTAGTTATTAAAAGTGGATATTTAAAATCTGGCCTATTTTTATTTCAGTTTTGGTCTTAATTTCAACACAATACCAGCCCAATTTCAATTTCAATTTCAATTAACCCGGCCCAAAACCTAATACCCGATCCGGCCCCAAAATCCTTTCAATCTCGGCCGTTGATCATAGAGATCAACGGCCACAAACAGCCCCTTCCTTTTTTAGTCCCAAACGACCACCCAAACCCTTTCATTTCCCACCATCCGCCACCCTAAAATCCCTCTCCTCTCTCAAATGCTCTCAAACCTAACCCTAATCGGACCTCATCGTCACTCATCTATGGCTATCTACGGTGGTTTCTCACCACCTCCCAGGCCTCTAGTAACCTCTCTCATGATGGTATTGCCACCTCCAGGGTCCTCAAGGGACCAAGGTTAGTTGGCTAGCATCTATGGCCCTTTTCCCGCCTGTTTCAGGCTGTTCCTGTGTGATTCCGAGTAAGATCGTCCTACATCGACTATGATCTATGCGTTTCTAAGCATGTTTCTTCACCTCTTTGTTGTTCTCCTCGAAACCCTAATTATTTTTCTTCTGAACCTCTTAGATCTGTACAGATCTGAGATGATTTGGACTTATTTCATATGTGTTTTACAATAACCTTGTGATTCTTTACAAGAATCGTATGATTTTCGAGTGATTTTTCATCTTTCTCCAAACTAGGGTTTCCTGAAGTTTCTTTTTCCAAAACATTTGGTAACTTTTGAGTGTTTGATCTTCTGCTTCTTATATGTTTTGACTGATTTCGTAAGTTTGCTGCAACCTTAACTCGTTTATACTAAAAACCCTATTTTTTGACATTTTTTGTTTTGTTTCTGAGTCACTTGTGTACTGCCTTTGTTCTTGGCTTGGTTCTTGTGATTTCTCTTTAGCCATTTAAATGTCTCGTGATTTTCTTATCCTAATATGCCTCTACTAAATTCTTGGTTCAACTTTTCTACTGATCCTCTATGTCTATGTTCATTCTGACTATTATTTCTTGCTTTATTTAAGTTGTTTGTGATACTTGCTGACTCTTTACGTGATCTTCTCTTTGATTGAACCCTTGATTATTCTGAAGTCCTTATTTCCTGGTCTGATTTGAACACTTTTCATTAACAAAACTTTTGATCCTTACCTCTCTACTCGGTTTAATTGAACTACTTACCTTAATTAATTTTCCCTTGCCTTATTTGTTATTTTTCTGATTCTTACTGATTGTTTTCTTAATTGAAATCCCTGTGCATTCACCCCTAATTACCTACTCTATGCTAGATTTCCTTCCTTAAGCGTCTGTCCTGCTTTTACCATTGATTATCCCTTGATTAAAGGGAGGACTTACTGATTTTACATGTGATTGATTCCCAGAATTTCTCTAATTGCTACATGATTGATTCTTTACCTTATTTTGTTTAACTCTTGATTACTATATAAACTCCCTCCTATTCTCACTTCTGACACGAACATTAGTTCACAAAAGCACACTTACACTCTAAAGCTCTCTTTTCCTCTCTCCTACTTGTGATATTCACTGGTCTAGCCTGCTGAAAGCCAAGGCTAGATATTGGAACTACATCTGCTTTATATTCTGCACTCTTTTCTTCAACTGGTATATCTCTAGTTAAATTTTGAAACCCAAACCCTATGTGTTTCATTCCTACACTAGTTCATCAGCTATGAATTCAACCTGTCTTCCTACTTACTTCTTTTTCTAGCATGTCTAAACTCTGTACTGTTCAATGTATGATTAGCATGCCTACACTTCACCCAGTTATCTAATACTTCACCAGCTTGTTTGTGAATATCTGTTTATCCCTTAATAATGTGATCATGTTGGTTATTTGATGTATATGATTGACCCTGCCTGTATACATCTTATACAAGATATGTCAGGCTTTCTATATTACATCTGTGATATCTGTCTTGACTATTTACTGTCTATGACTAGCCTACTAAGTCTCTAAGACCCTAAGTGTTTTATGCAGTTGTTGACTGTATGTTTCCTTTATACCCTATCCATGAACCCCAATGTGATTCTTATGTGTCCCCAGTCCCGTTATCCCTGTGTGAGATCTGTTTGTTGAATGTTTCTGAATTTGGATGTTTTATGACCAATTGATTGTCTGCTGTTTTCAAAGTAGTTTGGTACTCTTCTCAAACTATCTTTTACCACCAAACTATTTCCTGTTTCAGAAAACCTTTTCACTCCTAGAGTCATCTCTGTACTATTTTCAAAACCTATTCAAAACTATGTCAAGCACTCTCACTTTACTCTTAGATTACTATGTTCTGCCCCTCTGATATGTGTACTGCCTTGAGACCCTTGAGATCTCTCTAAAATCTGGCATATCAGGGCTGGCACATCCATACAACACAATAATCAGTTACTATTTTAGAAAAGTCTGGGTGTGAGCACTGCCCGGGATCCTTGAGGTCTTTAGGGAACTCTGACACACCTGGACATGAAATTGGCTATGGAACTTTGACATTTAAGACTAATGGAGGCTTGGAAATCATTTGGGCCTACTGCGGGCTCCCTATAGCTTAGCTTCTATTTTATTTATGTAATTTATATTCAGTTCTTGGTCTGTAATAATTATTGTAAACAAACATTTGGGGTGATTAGTGAAAACGGGTGAGTAGTTGCATATTGTGGGTAAAATCGGGTAGATAACATGCCTATAGGGTCTATTTCAATTCAAAAATGTGTTTGTTAGATAATATGCCTATAGGACTTGCTTTGGTGAATTTTGCATGCTTTACTTTAACACAATTAGAAGTTATGCCTATAGGATCTAAATCAGCTCTATAATTAGATATCATGCCTATAGGGTGTAAAGTAATTGAAGTTCAGTTTCCCTTACAGCATGTATTCAAATTCACCTCCTTAGAAATCATGTCTATAGGATTAAAACGGCTTTAATAGAAATCATGCCTATAGGATCTAAAATCAGCCTAACTTTAGCTCACGCCTGCAAGTTCTGAATTAGATTAACAAACCTACTCGTTTCTCAATCAATGTCAGTAGAAAGCATGCCTATAGGATTCAAATCGCCCGTTTGAAACTATTTACAATTTTACTGCATCCCTGCTCAATAATAGATATCATGCTCATAGGACATCACTATTATACGCCTAGGCAAGCCTGTAGGGCGATTAAAATTCTGCAACTATGTTTTGTTATTCGAGACTGCTCACATCAATAGGTGTAAAATTTGTAGGCAAGCTGAATAAGTCTTTCGCACTTTGGTCCTAATTTAATACTGTATACTCTCAGCTCACCTAGATATCATGTTCTAAGGTTTTTCTCTGAAACAGCTGTTTGAGACGTACACTTATTTGTTTCCGCTTGCGGAGGTAAAATGTGAGCCTTTAATTGTCCCCCCTAAATGCAGTCCTAATTGTTTTGGTTAACGCTTAGAATTTTCTCCTTTAAACACCTTAGGACGGTCTAGATACCCAAATTAGAGGTCCTAAATACCTCCAGGACCACAAAGAAGGGACGGGTAATGCACGCATAGGATATCTTTCAAGGATGTTAGAACGCTTTAGGCTATGACCAAGGGGAGGGAATTGGGTAGTAAGGATATGATGACTACGCGCTAATGCCACGTGTAGCCCCTCATTGAGGAGTGATTACCGGGCATTATGTGGTATGATCCTGTAGGCTAACCAACCTAGGACCCTTTTCCCAACGCACGTTGTGTAAATGAATTTACTTTTCTTCATATATGTGCAACTTGTTCAAACCTTTTCCCTTGTTTCATTACTTGAATCACACATGTGCTTAGAATGCCAAAACATGCCCTTACTTGCAAGTACGTGGTAAAACTGTTTATCCATTAAAATGACTAATTCACATGAGTATAAGTTCGGCCGGGACCCACCGTTGTGGACCACGAGGGGTGCCTAAAACCTTCCCCTCAAGGTTATTTCGAGCCCTTACCCTAAACCTCTGGTAATGCAAACTAGTCCATGAGTTAATTGCTCAAGGTGCCCTAATGCACCATAATTCTTTAGGTGCGACTCTTCAAATACCAATTCGCAAAAGGAAAAGAGTTATTCCCCCATGAAATGTCGAAACCCGGACGTTCTCCACGAGGAGGAAAAAAGGGGGCGCGACAGCATGGGGACTCTGCTGGGGATATTTTAGGCTCTAACCATAACGAACTTATTTTTTATGAATTAGTCCAACCATGCTCTATCCTGCGTACCCTTTCCCGTTTATTTGAATTTTTAACTGTTTAGTTTTTAAGCATTTATGATCTCC
>NW_017674437.1:0-11027 GCF_001879085.1 Nicotiana attenuata
CACAACAACTAGAAATCATCACCAAAGCATGAAGAACACAACGAAATCATGAAAATCACAATATAAGACTCACGGTCATACTTGACACCAACGTATAGATACTCGTCACCATGCCTATACGTCGTACTCAACAATTATCACATAGCAAATAGGACTCAACTCCTAATCCCTCAAGCTAAGGTTAGACCAAATACTTACCTCGATGCCTTGAACACAACTCGAGTCTTAATTATAGCTTTACCCCTTGATTCCACCGCCAATTCGCTCGTATCTAATCACAAATTACTTAATTACGTCAATAAGTGCTAAATGAATCAACCCCAATGCATGAAAATGAGTTTTCCAAAGTTTTACCCAAAAAGTCAAAAATCGCCCCCGGGCCCACGTGGTCAAAACCCGAGGTTCGAATCAAAACCCGATTACCCATTCCCCCCACGAACTCAAATATATAAATTGTTTTTAAATCGGACCTCAAATTGAGGTCCAAATCCCCAATTTTTGAAAAACCTAGGTTCTACCCAAAACCCCCAATTTCACCCATGAAAATCATTGATTCTAAGTGGAAAACATGTTAAATGATGTTAATGATTGAAAGAATTAAGTAAAAATTGACTTACAAGTGATTTGGGAGAAGTTTTGTTCTTGAAAAATCGCCTATGGAGTTTTGATTTTGAAAGAATGGTGAAAAATGATGAAAATTCGACTAAGTATAAAATTTGATGGGCCTCAGATGTGGGAAATGCGAACAAGGGTTCGCATTTGCGAACCCTGCAGGTATGGGAATTGCGAAGGTACTATTCGCATTTGCGAACTCTGCCAAGGATTAAGAACTTCGCAATTGCGAGCCCAAAGTCGCATTTGCGACCGGCTAAATTCCGCAATTGCGAACCCAATGGTCGCATTTGCGACCCCAGTGCACTATACCCTTTCCTCGCATTTGCGATGCCAGGCTCGCATTTGCGAGGCCTACTTCGCAAATGCGAAAATTGCAGGACTGAGTGTACCGGCTTTTCTCTAAGTTCAAAATGCACTCCGACACCTATCCAAAACTCACCCGAGCCCTCGGGGCTCCAAACCAAACATGCACACAACTTCAAAAACATCCTACCGACTTATCCGTGCGATCAAATTGCCAAAATAACATCATAAACATCGAATCAAGCCTCAAAACTCATGATTTCTTCCAAATTTTCATAAAATATCAATTTTCCATTTTAAGTCCGAAACACGTCAAACAACGTCCGTTTTCAACCAAACTTTACAGAAAGCGCTTAAACCATATATAAGACTTGTACCGGGCGCCGGAACCAAAATACGAGCCCGATACCATAGTCTTTTAATCAAATTTCATTCCCATTTTCCTTAATTATTTTCAGAAAACAATTTCACACAAAAATTCATTTCTCGGGCTTGTGACCTCGTAATTCGATTTCGGTCATACGCCCGAGTCCCATATTTTCCTACGGAACCTCCGGGACCGTCAAATCATGGGTCCGGGTCCGTTTACCCAAAATGTTGACCGAAGTTAAATGTTGACCGAAGTTAAATTTATTCAATTTAATATCAAAATTTAGCATTTTCTCACAGAATTCATATTTAAGCTTTCCGGCTACGCGCCCGAACTACGCACGCAAATCGAGGCAACCCCAAATGAGGTTTTCAAGACCCCAGAAGCACAGAATGAGTAAGAAAACAAGTGATGACCCTTTGGGACATCACAGGTGTCAGAGGCAAACGAGCACTTAGTCAAAGAGTTTTACGCCAATGCCTCCCACATCAAGAGGGATACCAAAGTGACCAATGAGTGGAACCTGAAAGTGAAGTTTGATGGGAAGACAATAAATGACTACATGGGCTTTAATGAGGAAGATGAAACATTGTACTTGGAGAGGTTGGCACCTGATGAGGCAGCCCGTCCATGGTTGGCATCATATCCGGCTCATCTGGGCACCACCCCAGTATGGTTGACATCAGGAGTTGCAATCTTGAGGAAAACCCTAAACTTTGAGGCGAAGGGGTGGGAGACTTTTGTATGCAGCAGGCTGGACCCCACTACCCATGAAAACTCTATGCCGATCTCCCGGGCGATATTGGTGGCGGCTATTATGGAGGGGTGCCCGATCAATGTCGGTAATGTTATGGCTAGAGTGATCACCAGGGTGGTCAATGAGGGTGATAGATCATATCCCTTTCCGGACTTCCTTACAATGTATTTGGAGGATCAGGAAGTAGAGAAAAGAAAATTTGACGTAAAGGTGAAACCCAAGATGCCCTTTTCATGGTATGCTGATGACAACCCCAAAGACAAAGATCCCAAAAGCAAAGCCACTACTTCTATTGGCAGTCTGGAGAGCCAGTAGTAGTAGTCACTTCTTCTCAGCCTCCCACTGCCATACCAGAGTTTGCCCCCGAACCATCTACATCCACTGCTCTAGATATTCCATCCTCCACAGCTTACCCATTGACTGCCCACAGATTGAACCAAACGCTCTCCAGTATCAACAACTGGATGCAGGCAGCAACTTCTAAGTTGTCTGTACTTTCTAGTTCAGTGGCAGCTCAGTCAGTGCCCCCACAACCACAGGTGCCAGCTTCAGTAGAGGAGACCCTCAAAGAGCTTCTGGACAACCAGAAGAAGCTCCTTGATAACCAAAAGCTGATAATGGATGCCCTCGCTGATCAAGTTAAAACACTCAAGGAGCTGAGCAAAAGAACAAAGAAGTTGAAGAATACGAGGGCCTCAAAGGAGTCGGTTAAGGAGCTGAGGGGAGAAGTGGAGAAAATGAAGGCAGCGGATGTTGAAACCCAATTTTTCTCTATATTTTTATATATGCATAAATACCTTCTAAATAGCATATACATGCATATATAAGCATGCACAAGGTTGTTATAATTTTCCTATATATTTAAGATTTTTAGACTGATTTATTTCTTTCCCTTTTATTCATAAAACCCCCAATAATTATTTACCAAATTATTATTATGGTGATTTAGTCATTTAATTTCTATACTTATGCAAAAATATGGTTAATATATTATATGCATTTTTATAATTGCATTTGGTAATTTTTAAGCTAAATTGCATATAATTGCAATATTAGCCCATATAATGTATAATTACATTTTATATGCGTAAAATTGGTCCTTATATTTTTAAAATGATAAATATATTTTTTTAAAATTATTTTGGTACATCAAATTATTTTTAGAAGTTATTTATTATTTTTTTATAAATTAATATAGGCAAAAGTGGCTATTTAAAATATAGCCAGATTTGCATTTCAATTGTAGCCTAAATTGAACCCAACCCCAGCCCAATTTCTTATTAAACTACCCGACCCAGACCCTGTACACGCCTACCCGACCCAAGACCCCATCAGATCCTGGTCGTTGATCTAAAAAATCAATATCCCTCATTAAAACTTACCTTTTTAATTCCCAAACGACCCCGAACCCTAATCACTTCTTCACATCCGCCGCCCTAAAAATCCCTCTACTCTCAAAACGCTCTCAACCTAACCATAATCTTCAAACGCCGACTTCTCTTCTCCGGTCATCTCCGGTGACTTTCTTTCAACTCCTAAGCCTCCAATGGCCCCTCCATTGCCATGCTCATCTTCTTTGAGGCCTTCAAAGGCCCTAGGCCACGCCGACTTGTATCTAGGGTTTACTATTTTGGCTGTTCATGGCTACTCCGGTGTGATTTCGAGCAAAATCACACTGTATTTGTTACGATCTTTGAGTTTCTAAACAGGTTCTTCCATCTCTACTTGGGTTTCTTCTGAAACCCTAATTTTCGTCTGCATCTCCTAGATCTGTGCTATTTTTAAACGATTCGAGTCTGTTCCTTTTATGTTTTACACTGTTCTTGAACTTCTTTTGCAAAAATCATCGATTTCAAGTTGATTTTCACTTTTTTCTAAAGTTAGGGTTTTTCAGAACTTCTTCTACACTTTGTTTAAATCGATTTTTACGTTTTAACTTCTATCCTTTGCATATCTCGACTGATTCTATGTTTTACTGCCTTTTCCACTCACCTATGTTAAAATCCCTGATTTTTAGGGTTCTTCGTTTGGTTTCAGTGTATTAGCATGACTGACCGGTTTTCATTTTTTGAGTTCTTCTGATTTCTTGTGACTGTCTCGCCTTGATATGCTTCTACTGAGTTTCTCAGCCTAAACTTACACTGATTCTATGTGTTTGTGTTCATCTTGACTATTCGCATCAAGACTTGCATCTTTCTCACTGATTTAGTATTGTTTAACTTTCATGTTTTCTAGAGTTGTGTGCCAATTCTAGACTATCCATGTCTTACTCTATTTATATGTCAAACATGCTGACTCTTTTTCATGAACTTCTCTTTGATTAGTTCTCAATTCCCTGTTTCCTGGGTTGATTTGAACACTTTCCTTTAACCCCCCCCCCCCCTCCCCCCGATTCCTACCTTTCCACTTAATTTGATTAATTTGCTTGCCTTAATTAATTTTCCCTTGCCTTGTCTGTATTATTACTTGATTCTCACTGATTATTTCCTTAATTAAAACTTTCTGAACCTAGCCTTAATTACCTGTTCTATACTTGTACTATTTTGAAATCTTTCCTTAGTTGTTGTACTCCAGCTATGCATGATTTCATTCCTTATTTATCACTTGTTCTTACCATTGAGTTAACTCCTCAATTAAAAGGAGTACTTGCCTTGATTGCTTGATTGATTGATTCTGAGTTCCATAACTACTAGTGAACTTTGATTTTTACCTTATTTGCTACTTGTTTTCAACCTATAAATACCTTAGTCTTTCATTAACACAAAACACGAACTCTTGGTTCAAAAAAAACTCTCTCTCACACTTAAAACTTTCTGCTCTCTTTTTGTGCTACTTGCCACTGCTCTAAGTTAGCCGGCTGCAAGCCAGGGCTAACCATTGTGTTCTCCTGCTTTTTCACTTTGCTTGCTATCTTCTTTACTGGTATGTCCTAGTTTCAATTCAAAGTTTCAACAACAATATGATTCTTTTGTTGCTTCAGTTCATTCTGTTTTTAGTTTGCTTCTATTTATGGTTTTGCTGTGAAATTTGTAGTTAATATGTTTACCTTATTAGCATGTTATAAACTTCTCTTCTTTTAAGAATCAGTGTACTACCCCTTCCGTTTGTTTCTGAGCATTCCTCGACCTTTGCTTGATTATATTTTTGCAATCAAGTCTTCCATGAACCCCAAACCCCCTGACCCCTATTTGTGGCTACTGAATTTGCTTTGGTCCTGTGACTACTGGCTATGTACGAGCCTGTTTTAAGATGTTACGTTTGGACTATTATTCATTACTTCAATCTCTTTTCAAACTTCCTCTGGGTTTTACTAAAATTACTTTCGAACAAACTTCCCTTTTTAAATACGGTCTTTCACTAAAACCTTTCAACTTGTGTCAAGCACTTTCACTTTACTCCTAGATTAATAAGTTTTGCCCCCTCCAATATGTGTACTGCCTTGGGATCCTCTTGAGAACCCTCTGAACTCTGGCATACTGAGGCTGGCCCTTCCACACTGCACTTATTCAATTTGGTTACCAGGTCTAGGTGTAAGCACTATCCGGGATCCTTGAGGTCCTTAGGGAACTTTGATGCACCTAGACTATAACATTGTTTATGGAATTGAGGCATTTGAGTCCATCAGAGGCTTTGGAAATCTGGGCCTAATGCTTCTTATTTACTTATTTACTTATGTAATTCATTCATATGGTCTGTAATAATTTGTAAATAGATAATGGGGTAATTAGTAAAAAGGGATGGGTAGTTACATGTTTGTGGAAGTAATACGGGTAGAAATCATGCTCATAGGACTTTACATTTTGATTTGATTGCTTTAACAAGTAGAAATCATGTTGATAGGGCTTTGCATCTTGTCGTGTTTATCTCGCCATGCTAGAAACCATGCTTATAGGTATGTCTTCAATGCCTTAAAATCAGCCTAACAAGTAGATGACATGCCTATAGGATGTAATTTAGCCCAGATTCTGTTATAACAAGTGTTTATGTATGTTTCCATGCATGCAAGTCTTTAACCTAGATGTCATGCCTATAGGAAACACTACCAAATACTGCCTATGGATCCCGCTTAATTTTGGTTTAAAGGACTCAATCCGGTTATTGTTTAGTTCACTTCTGAATTGGTTTAATTAAGTATTTTATATTTCCTGAAGTAAGTTCTTTAAAACTGCCTCAATCTATCATTCGATATCACGCCTATAAGTATTACATAAATCCGATTCAAAACCTGCTTTATTTTCACTATATAAATGTACTAATCAGTGCTCCGCATATAGGCAAGCCTTAGGACGTTTTTCTGCAACTCTGAAATTGTTTAATTGCTTAAAGTTTTCTCTGATCTTAACCAGCTTCAAAACCAATAGGCAACTGCTAGGGTCATTACTCCTGATTTTTGTAAAAAAAAAATAATTGCTTGCCTCCTGCATGTCCACCTAAGCATCCTGCCTTGGGATACTGCTTAATAGAAGGCCCTAAATTGTGTTTGAGTCATGTTGTTTTTGTATCTTGTTTGAGGAGGAAATTTTGATCCTCTAATTGCTCCCTTTATCTAATATGCTAGAAGTCCTAATTGTTTTTGCTTGTCGCCTTAGAATTTTCACCTTTAAAACCTTAGGGGTTTGTCTAGAACCACCTATAGGTAGAGGTCCTAAATCCCTCCAGGACCATTAAGAAGGGACGGGTAACAACACGCAATAGAGATCGTTGACCAAACACTCGCTTTTCATGACCACTAAGGGAATGGGAGGGTAGATATGGATATGATGACCGGTGCGCTAATGGCACGCGTAGCCCCTTTCTAAGGAGTGATTACCGGGCATTGTACTGATGTGATCCTATAGGCTAACCAACCTAGGACCTCCCTCTCCCCAAATCCTCTTTACTTGAAGCTTTACTTTCCTTCTTTATGCACACAACCTGTTTGAATTCTTGTTTTATTATTTGAGTTATACAATGCCCAACATGCTCTGCTTGCAATTATTTGCTTAAATTGTTTATTTTGTTAATGGACTAATTCGTAAGTATAAGTTCGGCTGGGACCCACCGTTGTGGACCACGAGGGGTGCCTAACACCTTCCCCTCAAGGTTATTTCGAGCCCTTACCCTAATCTCTGGTAATGCAAACTAATCTAAGAGTTAACCGCTCTAGGTTCCCTAACGCACCTCGAAAATCATTAGGTGGCAACTCTTCAAATACCCAATTTCTAAAAGGAAATGAGTTCTCACCACCCATGAATGTTGAAACCCGGACTTCTCTCCCCGCGAGGGAGGGGGAAAAAAGGGGGCGCGACAGCATGACGACTCTGTTGGGGATACCATTTAGGCTCTTACCATAACGAACTTGCTGTTATGAACTAGTCCAAGCATGCTTTATCACGTACCCTCTTCCCTTATTTTAATTTTTACTGTCTGTTTTCTTTTAAGCATTTATTGTTCTTTATTCTTGAAACTGACTAGTCCTTTTGTTTCCTTTTTGTAACTGTCATTCAATTGTTTAAATACTGTATTTATTTTTCCTTACGTGAAAATACTTGACTACATGTTAGTAACTACTGCATAAATCATGCTCCACATCATATTCCACTCGTGCGTATCAAATCCTATAGCAACGCTTTAATGAGTGGCTGCGCTCTTCCTATTTACTACCCTTAAATTCGGAAAGGCTTATTTGCGGTAAAACCAGTCGATCAGCGGTGCAGTCGATGGTTCCGTGCCTTCCCCCTCGAGTTGTCCGCTCGAGGGTACCAGTCTAAAACCCCATAGAAACCTTACTCTGGTCAAGATTGTGCATGCATCATGGTCAAACCTAGCCGGATCAGTTATGTTGTCCGCATAATGATCCTTTAATATAAGCCTTATCCAAAGTCCATCGGGTTTTCCATAATTGCAACGAACACAACCACATTCTATGCATCAATTTGGAGAATTAAATGACGATATGTTGATCACAAATATATAAATAGTCGAGTCCGATGGGGGTAAGGTCTAACCTTTTGTTTTGCAGAAAATGAAGCACAAGGTCCCCAGATTTGGTATGGTTAGCAACATCCCATCCTTACTGCTAGATTGATGGGAGGACCTTTCCTCAAGTGACAAGAAACATGTGAGGAAATACCTGGGTAACCTGCCCTTCTTGGTGTATATTGAGCCAAACAACAAACTGATCGAAGCTGCCACCTTATTTTGGGATAGTGAGAGGGCGGTGTTCCGTTTCAGCGACATAGAAATGACACCACTTTTAGAGGAAATTGGAGGGCTTGCGGGTTTAACTTGGGACAGTCCTGGGCTATTGGTACCAGAAAACCGTACGGGCAGGGAATTTTTTAAAATGATGAGGTTGAAGAAGAATGTCGACTTAGTGTGCTTGAAGGAATCTTACATACCTTTCGAATACCTATACGAGAGGTATGGCCATAGCAAATCTTTCCGCACCTACCATAATGAAATCTCGCTCACTTCTCTGGGTCATATCCACCGCAGGGTATTTGTATTCATGGTGTATTTCCTAGGCCTGATAGTGTTCCCAATGAAAAAGGGAATAATTCACACTAGGTTGGCTATGGTTGCAAAAACTCTGATGGAAGGGATTAATGGACAGGCGTATACCATAGTCCCCATGATCGTAGCCGACATCTATAGGGCTCTGGAGCATTGTCAAAGAGGGGTAAATCATTTCGAGGGTTGCAACTTGTTGCTGCTGTTATGGTTGTTGGAACATTTTCAAAGGGGTCACTATCGCCAAGAATTTCCGCGGAGGGCCTGGAATGACCATATTGCTTTCCATCATCCCAAGCAGATGACTTATATTCCAGATAGATTTGCTCAGCGGAAAGCGCCAAGGAATGGGTAGAGTTCTTTGACAATCTAACCGAGGAACAGGTGCAATGGAAGGTTGAATGGTTCCCCACAGATGAGTTTATTATCAAATCAAGGGATGCTCCGTACTTGGTACTGATCGGGTTGTGAGGGATATACCCATATGTCCCTATGCGAGTTATGAGGCAAGCAAGCCGAAAGCAGGTTGTACCAAGAGTTGTCAAGATGAGCCACTTCAGGGCCGACTTTCAAGACAACGACGTCCCTTATAAGTGCTAGGCTCAGCACATGTGGCACTGCAAGATCATCGTAGAGAAGAACACCGTCGAGCCGGACAGGTATCACGCAGGGTACGAGCCTCTCTACCCAGCATGGTTGGAGGACAGCTTGAAAGGAATGGTGGGCCAGTCGAGGGAACAAAAGCATTGATGAGGAAACTGAAGCTCAGGTTAAGTACAACAGGCTGCGCAAGAGGGTCCACGACTCTGAGAATGAACACCAAGAAATACATGAGAGGAATGTAAGGTTGATCTATCACTATTGCAGAATTCTGAGGCACACAAGAACGCCTTAATAAAAGTGTTGAGTGAGGCCTACGTACCCAATAACATCACCGGCGGAGAAATGGCCAACATGGTTGGGCAAGTACTAGAAAGTCATAAGATCATCTTCCACGAAGATGAGCTACCACCCGAGGGGCGGAATCACAATAGAGCATTGTATATTACGGTGCAATTTGAAGACAAGTTCATTGCCATGGTCTTGCTTGATGGAGGATCGAGCCTAAACATTTGTCCATTTGACATGCTGAAAAGGTTGGACAAAGGTATCCATGAGATACGGGCAGGAAGCATGAATGTGAGGCTTTCGATGGGTCCCAGAGGGCCACGATCGGGGATATCAACCTTTGCTTGCAGATGAGGCCAACTTGGTTCGATGTTGAACTTCAGGTGCTTGACATACCAGCCTCATATAACCATTTGTTGGGTCGGCCATGTATCCATGCTGCTGGAACCGTGCCTTCCACACTACATCAAGCCGTGAAGTTTGAATGGAACCACCAAGAGGTAATCATTCACGGAGATGGAAGTAACCCCATCTACACTAGTCAGACCATCCCTGCCATTAGACATAGAAGAAGGCTAGGAGGGGAAACCTACCATCACATCGAATGGGTCAATGATGTCGAGAAGGACAAGTGGTGGAGTATTAAGAAAGAAAGCATATTAGTATGGTCTGGATATGAACCCGGAAAAGGATTGGGAAAGAACCTCCAAGGTATCACCAAACTAATACAGCTGAAGAATCATGGTACCACCTTTGGGCTCGGATACCAGTACACATGGAGCCATATTACCCACTTGAGCAGCCAGTTCCACGTCTGGAACAAGCTTTTCATCAAGCTGACACAATATGGGGGACCACGGAAGAAGAAGCACTAGCAGGGTTGAAGAAGGCCTCACTATTCAGACTATGGAGAAGGGAGCCGTTCTCAGAAACTGGACCGCCACACCATCCCGAGCCCGCCGACTCCCTGGGTAGCTTGGCAGAATTTACTTCTATAAGCTATTCTAGGCATTTAGGATTTCCCGTAATTTTGTTTTAAGCTTTACTTATTTCAAAATGAATGCTCGACTCATCGAGCCGCACTTTGTCTGGATAATTTTTCAAATTTTAATCAAATGAATTTGCTCTTTATTATTCACTACTATCTTTACATTTTTCTTTTCTACAGCATTATTATTACTTTTCCTGATGAACCAGTAACTCTGACATGTAATGAGGCAACGCAACATGAGGATAGTGATTCAGAGGGAGAGGATGAGATGCCTGAGGAAATTGTCAGGGAGGTCGAAAACTTTGAGAATAAGCCTTAGTCCAATCTGGACGAAACCGAAGCAGTTAATTTGGGAGACGCCGAGACCGTCAAGGAGACCCGCATCAGCATTCACCTGTCACCTATAGAGAAGGAGGAACACTTTCGTTTCCTAAAAGAATATGAGGATATTTTCGCATGGTCATACGAAGATATGACCGGTTTGAGCACATCTATCGTGGCTCACAAGTTGCCCACTAATCCCATGTGTCCGCTAGTCAAACAGAAGCTCAGAAAATTCAAACCAGACATGAGTTTGAAAATCAAGGAGGAAGTTACCAAGCAGATCAAAG
>NW_017674437.1:13176-13570 GCF_001879085.1 Nicotiana attenuata
CGACATGATAAAAGTACCGCCAAACGAGCTCAACCCAACAAGCTCACCTTGGCCATTTGCCGCCTGGGGAATGGACGTTATTGGTCCAATTGAGCCTACTACTTCAAACGGCCAATGGTTTATTCTGGTCGTGTCACGACCCAACCCCGGTCGTGATGGCGCCCAATACACTGCTAGGCAAGCCCGACCATTTAGACAACCTTGACCGATTAATCACAGAGGATAAATAAATATTCACAACTAAAATACCAAATTAAATGCGGAATTTCTGAAATAATTTCTAACAATCGAAACCCCAAAATAAAAATACTAATCAGCCCACAGAATCTGGTGTCACGAACATGAGCCTCTAATACAGAATATTCACCTATCACAAGTCTGTCTAGGAAAAATG
>NW_017674437.1:15667-19425 GCF_001879085.1 Nicotiana attenuata
CTCAAACAACACTAAAACCATCATTTCTCATCGAATTCAAGCCTAAGTTCTTCCAAAACTTCCGAAACACGCATTCGATCAAAAATCCTACCAAAACACCTCCGAATGACCTGAAATTTTGCACACACATCCCAAATCACCTAACGAAGCTACTGAAACTCTCGGAATTCCATTCCGACCCTCGGATCAAATTCTCACCTATCAATCGGAATTCGCCAAATTTCTGACTTTGCCAATTCAAGCCTAATTCTACTCCGGACCTCCAAAATCACTTTTGATCACACTCCTAAGTCACAAATCATCCCCTCTAACACGTAAGTCAACGTTCGGTTGACTTTTCCAAAACAAACCTTCCTTAAAGAGACTAAGTGTCTTATTTCCTTCTAGAACCACTCCAAATCAACTCGTTCACACCCAACACTGAAAATGAAGCATAAAGAAATAGAAAATGGGGGAAACGGGGCGTAACACACGTGACAACGGGTTGGGTCGTCACATCCTCCCCAACTTAAACAAACGCTCGTCCTCAAGCGAGTCAAGAAACATACCTGAAGCCTCAAATAGGTGTGGGTATCTGCACCGCATCTCCCCCTCGGTCTCCCAGGTAGCCTCCTCCACGGGCCGACCTCTCCACTGTACTTTCACCGAAGCAACATCCTTTGACCTCAACTTCCGAACCTGACGATCCAAAATGGCTGCTGGCTCTACCTCATAAGTCAAGTCACCCTCCAGCTGAACTGTACTGAAATCTAGAACATGGGACGAGTCCCCAATGTACTTCCGGAGCATAGACACATGAAAAACTGGATGGTCGCCCGACAAGCTAGGTGGCAAGGCAAGCTCATAAGCCACCTCCCCGATCCTTCTAAGTACCTCAAAAGGCCCAATGAACTGCAGACTCAGCTTCCCTTTCTTCCCGAATCTCATAACACCCTTTGTGGGTGAAACCTTCAGTAAGACTTTCTCACCAATCATATACGATACATCTCGGACCTTCCTATTTGCATAACTCTTCTGTCTCGACTGTGCTGTACGGAGTCTCTCCTGAATCACCTTCACCTTCTCCAATGCACCCTGAACCAAATCTGTCCCCAACAATCTAGCCTCCCCGGGCTCGAACCAACCAACTGGAGATCTACATCGCCTCCCATACAAGGCCTCAGACGGTGCCATCTGAATGCTGGACTGATAGCTATTGTTGTAGGCAAACTCCGCAAGCGGTAGAAACCAATCCCATGACCCTCCAAAATCAATAACACAGGCACGTAACATATCCTCCAATATCTGAATGGTGCGCTCGGACTGCCCGTCCGTCTGAGGGTGAAAAGTTGTGCTCAACTGTACCTGAGTACGCAACTCTCGCTGAACAGCCTGCCAAAACTGAGAGGTGAACTGAGTGCACCGATCTGATATGATGGAAACTGGGACGCCATGCAATCGAACTATCTCCCGAATATAAATCTCTGCCAGCCGCTCTGAAGAATAAGTAGTACAGACCGGAATGAAGTGCGCGGACTTGGTCAGCCTATCCACATTCACCCAAATAGCATCAAATTTCTTCAGAGTCCATGGGAGTCCGGTAACAAAATCCATAGTGATCCTCTCCCACTTCCACTCAGGAATAACCATCTGCTGATGTAAGCCACCTGGTCTCTGATGTTCATATTTCACTTGCTGACAATTAAGACACCGAGCTACATACTCCACGATATCTCTCTTCATCCTCCGCCACCAATAGTGCTGTCTAAGATCTTGATACATCTTTGCGGCACCCGGATGAATGGAATATCGCGAGCTATGGGCCTCCTCCAATATCAACTCCCGAAGCCCATCCACGTTGGGCACGCAAATCCGGCCCTGCATCCTCAACACACCATCATCTCCAATGGTCACATCCCTGGCATCATCATGCTGAACCCTGTCCTTAAGGACAAGCAAATGCGGATCATCATACTGACACTCCCTGATGCGGTCATACAAGGAAGACCGAGAAACCACACAAGCCAACACTCGACTGGGCTCTGAAATATCTAATCTCACAAATCGGTTGGCCAAGGCCTGAACATCAATTGCAAATGGCCTCTCCTCAACTGGAATGTATGCTAAACTCCCCATACTCACCGACTTCCGGCTCAACGCGTCGGCCACTATATTAGCCTTCCCCGGGTGATACAGAATAGTAATGTCATAATCCTTAAGTAACTCTAACCATCTACGCTGCCTCAAATTAAGATCCTTTTGCTTGAACAAGTGTTGAAGACTGCGATGATCAGTAAATACCTCACAGGATACGCCATACAAGTAATGCCTCCAAATCTTCAGTTTATGAACTATAGCAGCTAGCTCCAAATCATGAACGGGGTAGTTCTGCTCATGGGGCTTCAACTGACGAGAAGCATACGCAATAACTCTACCCTCCTGCATCGAAATACAACCAATCCCAACTCTCGAAGCATCGCAATATACCGTATAAGATCCTGAAGCTGATGACAAGACTAACACTAGAGCTGTGGTCAAAGCCGTCTTGAGCTTCTGAAAGATCTTCTCAAACTCGTCCGACCATACAAATGAGACACCCTTCTGAGTCAATTTGGTCAAGGGCGATGCAATAGAAGAAAAACCCTGCACAAACCGGCGATAGTAACATGCCAACCCAAGGAAGCTGCGAATCTCTGTGGCTGAGGTCGGTCTAGGCCAACTCTGCACCGCCTCTATCTTCTTTGGGTCAACCTGAACTTAACTGTTTGTGTAGCTTGGCAAGCCGTCCCTTATGGGTTGTTGAAGCCAGCCCCCTGTGTAGGGAAACTTTCATATCTATGATAGTTTGCTTTCTTGGAGTCTCTTGCTCCGTTCTTTATATAGTGGTATCAGAGCCAGCCCATCCTTTCGGAGGGAGGAACAGTTTACTAAATATGTCTGAGTCATTTCCATCATCCTCTTCCCTTGCAAAAATGAATGTGTCCCCTACTCTATATAAAACCTTGTCCAAAAAATATGATTACCTCTATGAAGTAGATATACTACCTGATGAACAAAAAGTATCCTCCACTGAACTACCCCTCATAAACCCTTACTCAGCTTTTGCCAAAAAATCCTTTGCACCCTGGACCCAAATTCGTTCCTTAGTCCAACACAGACCAAAAGGAGTTAAAGAATATGTTGCTGCCTCAAAACTTGACCAGCATCCTATTCTTGCCACTCGAGAGGAACAATTTATCAATCTTTAAATACCAGATGATTTTCCCAGACAATGGAGAGATCATGGTTTTACCCATATTTATTTTGGTGCTATCCGAATCGCTTTAACATACCACGGAAGAAAAGGTCAACCTGTCATAGCTCGACTTTCTCTTCTAGATACAAGATATTTGGAGTACCAACATGCAAATTTGGGTACTGCAGAAGTTACCTTAAATGCCGGAACTATCTTCATAACTATCTTTCCAAATTTCAACATGTCCCTTTATGACCCATACCTAACCGAAGCTCTAAAAATCCAAGTCCAAATCCAAGGAGCCCCACAAGCACAAGATTCCATCCAAGCTACTCTTCACCACCAAATAGCATGGCGAGTCCAAAATCATGCCATGGATCTCTGTCTCCCCGGAGGAGAAAATGCTTTACTCTTAAATATTGATGCTACCAAAGGGAACACCATGTGCACCCAAATACCCAGACAGATTTCCAGAGATGAGCTAGTCAAAATTCTTCCTGACTCTTGGATCACAAATTACGAAAAGCTAAGGGAACCTGAAGAA
>NW_017674437.1:20031-22883 GCF_001879085.1 Nicotiana attenuata
AAGAACCTCTAGCAATCCTAGGTGAACCAAACTTTTTCCAAAAGAAGTGACAAAACCGTTTGTATAAGCTTTGACCATTCCCATCTCAAAAAACCCAATAAAACCATCTTCTCTTGCCAAATGATTCAACCCAAAGATACCACAGATACATACCCAGAACCTGATGGAGAGTTTTTCTGGAATATACAAAGCATCATGGAAGAACATGACTGGTGCCAATATTTTGACAAAGAAGGAAAAAGAATGTGGTGGTTCAAATGCCCCTTCACTGGTCACTGCCCATGGGATCTTGATTGCACCTGCCAAGACTGTTTAGAAGATCCAATTGGAGAATATGATGAACATCACCAGCGCAAACCAAAATCCAAGAAAAAGGAGAAAGCTACTGAAAAACAATTTCGAGCCAAATATGAAAATAAAGATCCTTCAATTGGCTCATTAAGCCGTCCAGGTAAATATGAATTTCTTGTCAGTTATGAACCCCAGGAATGGCCAAAATTACCAGAAAAATTCACTCCAAGTTGGGATGATAGTGAAACCACCCCAAAACAGAAACCACCATCAGCTCGTAATCCAGAATCCAAAAAGCAACCTGAACCTAAAACTCCATCAACCCAAAAGTCTACACATCCGCAAATATTCATGATGAGCCCTTCAAGTTCCAGCCACTCCCAAGATTTTCCTCCACTTCAATCTTTCGAAAAAGAGAGTATCAGTCATGCCCCAAAAATCCCCAAGAAAAACATAGTACTACCTTCTGGAGAAAAAACCCCAACGAGTGACATTGAAGCAACAATAAATTGGCAATCAGAAAACTCCATCTGCCAAAACAAAAACCTGAACAACATTGGCAACACCATAAAAAATGTGGCCCATACACAGAACAAAATGATGAGCAAAGTGGAAACAATTGAGAAGAAGATGGAGCAGACATCGTCTCACCATGCCGGACTAATCAAAGCTTTGGAACTAAGGTTGGCAAATTTACAATATGACATTTGTCCGCCAGGAACTTCACTTTTCCAATTTTTCCAACAACAACAAAAAGAGACGATTTCCATCAAGGAACAAATCCAACTTTTGAGAAATGAACACTTTGAGCTACAAAAACCCCCAGTTTTCCCTTCAAAACCTACCTTCTTCCCTATGTCTCCACAAGCATATTCCCCGCCTAAATTGGACTACACCTTTTCTACCTTTCCATCTACCTCACAAAATCCAATCTCTTTCACTCCACAAGCATATTCCCCGCCTAAATTGGACTACACCTTTTCTACCTTTCCATCTACCTCACAAAATCCAATCTCTTTCACCCGACCAGCAAAAGAAGAACATGATTTTGATATCGCAAAAATGATTTGGGAAAGGAAAGATGCCCTTGCAGCACAGAAACAAACCAAGAAAAGGCGAGACCAAGGAGAAAGTTCAAAAGGATCGAATCCCGAAAATCTGATGATTTCTAACCAGAAGGCTCCATGCCTCTATGTCTCCCAGCCAAGATACATATCAGAGGAAGATACTCCATGGTCGGAATCTCTAAATTCATCAGAAGATGAAACAATGGAAGATAGCTCTCAATCAAGCAATGAATCCACAACGAACTCTGCCAAAGAAGACGATCCCCCAATATTTGTAAACCAGCCAAGAGACCCAGAAATATCTGAAGTAGATGAGGAACAAGAAGGCATGACAGATGAACCAATCCAGAAAAAAGATATGAGCCCATGGCGTCAAAACCAGTTGGAACTAGTTTCCACACTTTCACCTTAGATGACGTCAAGGTTTCAAAATGGCCTCAAAGGATCCAAGACTTCTATACTTGGATGGTGACAAAAAATTTGGTTGAACGAGAAAAGTATATCATCCTTTTAGAATTCACTTCACGGCTCTCAGGAATTCTCAGAGATTGGTGGAACTAACTTGGAATCCAAGATAAAAATACTTTTCTTACTTCCCAAGATTTTGCCTTCAACATCAGGATCCTACATGAATTTTTCTGCGGAGATAATGGCCAAAGACAGGAGAAAATGCGAAGACAACTCTTTGAGATGAAGTGTGTATCATTTGACAGAAATGACATTGATAGACAATTTCAAAAAATGGCGAAGATATACTTCGAGATCGGTGGAGACATCAATCTAAAGCAAGCCTTTGTATCTTCCCTTCCAAAGTTGCTGGCAAGTCGAACCATGACCATCATTGAAGAAAAGTTTCAGTCCATAACAATCCCACAAATTGGTTACATCAGGCAAGCTATTTTCGTAGCATTGGATGATATTTGTACGAAGCGCTCTGCCCTAAAACAAATTATCAAACACAATCCAGCGCTTGACAAAGCATGCCGCAAATCTGATCTAATCACCGAATCAGGATGTTCCTGCCACACATCTAGGTGACGGAGAGAATTCAGGAGGATCAAATGGCCAAGAATTTCAGACGGGAAATCAAGGTCCAAGAGACGCACAAAATATTTCAGACGAAGAAGGCCAAGAAATATTCACAAGAAAAATAGATGTTTTATTTGTCATAAGATTGGACATTTTGCTAAGAATTGTCCACAATCAAGAAGATTTGTCAAACTGATTGAAGAAATTGAAGATTACACCGGCATACATCTCGGCAAGGAAGAGGACCTTGAATCCATATTCTCTGTGGATGATGAACCCAATGAAGAAACTTTATTCTCTTTTGATATCTATGAAGATCAAGGTAATGATCATTACCAAATTTCAGAACCAATGATCGAAGCCCGAGAGGAGATCAATGCGCTCGCAGTCGTTCCTCAAGTAGAACTCAAAGTTTATTCATCCAAGTGGGATAAACCAACTCGAGTTATTGCTTTCATCGACACC